>NC_134705.1:203395522-203418022 GCF_043290135.1 Rhipicephalus microplus
CATCTATAAGTCAAGCGACGAGTGTGAAAACCTTCTTTTATGCGCATGTTTGGCGTCACGTAGCACGTGAACTTATTATGAGCGGACAGCTGATTAATAGTCCCTCGTATACAACCCTCGTATATATACGAAGGTCGTAGGTTCGATTCCTGCTCACGGCTGGTTATTTTTTCATCCACTTTTCTGTCTTCTTATTTACATTCCATTGGTTTCGATAACTTCCCCTGTAGATTCCTTGGCATTACTGTCTGTTAGATCTCATTAATATTGTGTTAAAAACACAGAAAAACGAGCCCTTAGGTATACACTTCTTTCCCTTATTTCATTAAACGAGGGTCTCGTACTTGCAGATTTGATGTCATTAGGTTGTATACGAGGGACTATTAATCAGCTGCCCGCTCATAATAAGTTCACGTGCTACGTGACGTCAAACATGCGCATAAAAGAGTATTTTCCCACTCGTCACTTGGCTTATAGATGGCGCTGACTGTCACTCTTACTACTTCTAAATTCACATATAAACCCCCCAAAAAATGCATGGAGGGAAGGCCGCTGTGGTAGCTCAGTGGTTAGAGCATCGAACGCGTTATTCGAAGGTCGTAGGCTCGATTCCTGCTCACGGCTGTTTATTTTTTCATCCACTTTTCTGTCTTCTTATTTACATTCCATTTGTTTCAATAACTTTCCTTGTACATTCCTTGGCGTTACTGTCTGTTAGATCTCATTATTATTGCGTTAAAAACACGGAAAAACGAGCCCTTTGGTATACACTTCTATCCCTTATATATATATATATATATATATATGTAGGTTAGCAAGGCTACCCTCTTCTTACTTATCCTTTCTCCTCACACCCATGTCCCCTGTGTACTACTACTGAGGTGTGCTCCCCGAAAAGAGATGGTTGCGGGGTGCACTTAATCCTTCTTTACACAAAGCCACAAAGCTTAAGTATTACCCCCCCTCCAACCCTGCATTGAAAACCGAAGGCCGATCTAGCTCAATTGGATGCGCTATCAAAACATTGACTTTATCACTCTTTTTTTTCGTCATGTAAATATAGCTTTAGAACTGATGTTTCATGCACCTTAGTTGGATTCAACTGTCTATGTTTTGAAATATGATAAAAATATTAACAATATATTCTCAACTTTCTCATTAAAGCTGTGTTTAACGAAGAACCACATCTTGAATTTTCCTTCTTTCGTTTATTAACGCGATAGCGTTTAGAGCTCACTTCGTAGAAACTCCGGTGTCAGCGTTACTGTTGACATCGGTGCTGGCTTCATTGATTATAAGCGAAAAATCATCTTGTTCATGAGCAAAAAGTCTAGAAAGATGCAAGTGAAATAAAGTTCTAGAATTTTCCCGTCCTGAGTGAGGACTGAGCCTACGCCATCTGAGTGGCAAGCAGGTGTTCTACAACAAAGCCATGATATCTGTTGAAAATGTTTCAGAAGACACTATATGAATGTCATGTAGTGGAAGGTGTCTTCTTAGCACGTCATATGTTGCGTGGCAGAGGAGTAGGGTCATGCCAGGTGTCGAAACATGTGAATGGAGAAACAAGTGTTTTAAAGGCTCATTCACTACAAAGCGCTCAGACACAATTAGTCATCGCCGGCAGCAGAACCATGAACAGCTGAGGTTTGTCTTTGCCTTACGAACGGGGCCCTTCGTTGCTTCGCAATTAGAATAATTATGGCATAGTTATTCAATAACATTTTAAAACGACCAGTGTTATGCACACAATCGTTCGTTTGCTTGCGGCACGGATGAGGCTTGCACCGAGAAACGGAGCTGGCGAGCAGACTCGATTGCGCTGTCGGGATCTGCTTCTGAAGGTAAAGCTCAAGCATCCTCTAGTTTGTTTTCACTCAAATACATTGAAATTTCATCTGAATATAATATTGCCATCATGTTTTATAAAGTGTTAGTTAATTAACTCACTGACCTGCGCAGTTTCCCACATCAATGAAACCGCAATGGTTTCACCGTAGTCGCTGTTATTCTGTCTCTATACGACTCGTACCTTTTTCTATGCATGTGACATATTGTGTAGTAGTTGTTCAACAACTACTACACAATACTTGAGGCTGGAGAAAAAGTCCGTGGAGCTTTAATGTTTGCTGAGAGAGTTTAGCACTCACTGCAAACTATGACAGTTGAGCACAATAATTTTCTGCGCGTGTTGGGAAATAAGCATTTGTTCGAATCCAGATGAGAAGCTGATAAGCCCTTTGCGAGGCAGACTGGAACTGAATCTGATAGTCACTATTGATGCTGGGTTTAAAAGACCTTCAGCTTCGAATGGTACAATTTTTTCAGGCATGTGACAAGAACATTTTTCTTCATTTCAGCTAGGACTTAGCAGTTCTATGCGTACAGTCTGCAGTTTTAAGCTGCCGTCGTGGCTTTTCATTTTATCTATTTACTGTCCTGTTATGTTCTTTTTAACAAGTTGAGAACGATGCGAATAAACTCTTTTATTGCTCAACTATCGATTTCCGCTCCAATACAGCAGTAGCGAGAATCGATGAAACCATCATTGTTCCGAGACCTTAATCTGTTTTCTTCAATCACTCTCAAACAGCTGTTCATTTGAATGCTGGCTTTGATGATTCTAGCATCTAGCAGTACGATATTGAATTATCACTTATGCTAGCTAATAGTTCAACTAAGTATAGTTCCCACCACCAAGACAGCGGCTGGAATGTTTGTAGACTAAAATAAAATTAGGCCGAAAGGGCGCAGCACCAGTGGAATGATGCTGCTAGCAATGTGCTTCGAACGCAGGCAACAACACGATAGCAAGCATCCAGGTCAGCTGTTATAACTTTCCTAAAAAAATGGTCATAATAGAGCAGTGTTGGGTTCTCACCGAGATACTGCTGTAACAGCTCGACGTTCTTGTCAGTGACGGGCCTCAGCGTTATACGTGTCGTTTGGCAGTCGTGGCAACTACGTTAGTACGTAGTTTTATTAGCTTCCAAAGAGCCATCATGGAATTTCTCTTCATCGGTGTGCTTCGATCTACAGCAACGTTAGCTTCATTTTGTATAGCTTTCGTTGCAGACACGACTGTTAGTGTTCACGGACGCTTTGAGTAGGTTAGACCCACTCTGCACAATGAGTGACTCTTCGTTATGTCGGCCTTTGTACGCAGCGTCTGTTTGCAGGAAATGGCTTGGTACAGCGCACAGCACAGAACTCCCCGTTTCGATGCAAGAACTGTTGCGTAGTACATTTCCCCTACTCTAATGCTTTCAAGAGCGGTATTTGCCGGAGAAAGGGTCCATTAACACTATAGGCTATTTTGCAAGTGGTATACTGAGTGTTACGCTTTATCTTTTACTCTCTGTTCAACCCACCGTTGTTCCCAACGCCGCTCTCACGCAAGGGAGAGGATTGGCAAACATCTTTCTAATGCCTCCCGGTTTTTTGCTCCACTACACCACGCAATACATTGAAGTGAAGTTTGTGCCAGCACGCACTTGCTTAGCGTTTTGTATGCGTGCTCCTGCGGCTTTTTTTATTCACTGATGGACGTCCATTTATTATAGTGGACTTTTGTTGCCAGGGGTGAACGAGTATGCAGATTCGTTCCATAGAGCAAGTGTGGTAGGCTCATTGTCCACAACGAGGCGCAAGCATCATCAGTTGGTCACAGCAACTATTTGAACTTAACGATTGCTACAACTGAATGACGTAACCGTGTCCGTTTAATTTACATGAATTTACCGAAGGTTACGTAAACATTTTGCGTATTTAGTTCGTACAATTTATTGGTCACTCAGCTGATCACGAACAAGTGAAATAAGGAAAACTCTCAATCTTTAGTCTTGCAATCGTGCAACAATACTGTCGTTGTGTGGAACCAAAGATAGTACAGTCCATATACACTGGATGTGATAACATATTCTAATGGGCCTTCTCTTTTGTACCTTGACATTGTTTGGTTGTCAGAATAAAAAAAAAGACTATTTCTGCTTCTCCCTGTATATTTTCTCGGTGGTATTTAGATGACCATAACAGTTAGAGCCTTATGTTACATCAAATGAAATCTATTCATGAGAGTACCGTTCACATGAGCTTTTCACAAAAGCATTTATTCATGCACTACCTTGTTCTTGCACCTGTATCACACAGTGCACTGCTGATTGTTGTTAAGCCCAATCGGGGTAAAACGTATGGACAATAATTGGCTACATAACAAAAAATGGTCAATCACGATGGAGAAACCCAAACCGGATTAGGCCTATCGCAACCAAATGTGACCGTGGGACACCGGCATTAACTCTATCCCGGTTTAGAAACACAGAGGACCCTTGGCACAAATCGACATAGGGCGGAAGAGGTAAGATGAGCGCTAAATCTTCAGCCGTGTGTGTTGCAAAGGCGATTTTTGGATAGCAATTTTTTATGGTACACCTCAAGTAAGTTCAATAAAAAGACTCTAAAAAAAGACGGAACGTTTTGCAGTTGGTACAAGACGTCCGTACTTTTTTAGTGTAAAATGTCATGAACACGACGAGAAACCAACGTAGACAGTAAATGAACCAATGACACATTGTTTGCAGTAGGAACTCCATGGGCCGAAAATCGGTGGAAGCTTTCCACATACGAAGTTCGTTTTGTAACACAGAAACTTTGTGTTTACTTTCTGGGGCAGAGCGTTCTTAGATAGTAATAATTCGGACCAAACGCGCTCGAAGCTTGCTTAGCTTGTCGTGCATGTCTATTTGTATTAACGTGATAGCTGTAAAAAGAGCTCGTTTCGCGAAAATTTTGGCATCGGTGCATTTGTTATGAGCGAAATATCATCTTTGCTTGAAAAAAAAAATAAAACGCAAATAAAACAAATAATAAAATTTTGTGGGTTTAGTGAGTGTCGAGCCCGACTCGGTTGCGTGACAAGTGGCCGTTCTACTACACAGCTACGCGTCTGTTTTTTTTTCTCTTTATTACCGGTTTCTGCTTGTGAATAAAGGGAAAATGACTTACTCTGCTCTGAAATGCAGTGAATGTAACTTGCATGTTTTGCAAACGCACGCGTTTAGTATACATGCTTCACAACACAAACTGATCTATTGCAGTCAAGAATGCATGGTACAAGCGTACGCTGCAATCAGGCGTCGGAACATATGTTATAATAATGACTCCAGTGTTTAAAGACAGTCAGCTGCTACAAAATCCACGCACGTTACTGCGCCCATTCCCTTAAGGACACGTAGCGTATACCTCGCAAACTATATTGCCTCGTTGTGCCCACCTTCTTATTTTTCTTAGTACATATTATACTCAGCACATCAATTAGCATTCATCTATTCCGCGCTTTAACAGACGTACATATAAATGTTAAAATAAGTATACCCCTTATTCACCAGGCAGGCATTTTGGTATTCACATTTCAAGGCCTCACGATAGATCATAGTCGAGCTTTCTCGTCGCTCGTTAAGCGAATGTTCCAAATAATACTCTATGCTGAAAGGACCATTAGGGAAGCCGTTTTATTCATCTGTCGGTGAGTACCCGCATTTCAAACGTACACCCTTATAGATATATCTATATTTTAAGCAACATAGCTTTACAGTATTCCGTGTTTCAAACGCTATACTACATTGAAAGTTCGTGGCTTCTAGCATTATTTGCCCCATGGTCAGTGGTAATGGTCATTCAGGTGATTTACCGATAGTAATGTGTCATGAAAGCAACAATTAACTTTCGTTACGCATTAGAACTGCCATTGACCTTCCACCAATGCCCACTGGATCGAATGTCCTGAACGTCATACGGTTCCTTTATCTTGTAAAAATCTCTGTGCACTGTATATTGCCGCGGACTTTGCTTCACTATTCTCTTCTTTATTTTATCGTAAACAGAGAACCCGTCCTTTTGGAGAAACCAAGTCATCATTAGCGACTGACATTGAACTCTCTGTGCAAGACTTCTGTACTTGCTTGTTAACTTCACGTCCAGTATTTTATTTGTTCAGCTTGTCTTTTGAGAATGCTGCGCATGTTCAAAAAGGGTGTTCTAAATAAGTTCGGCATAGCGTCCGACAGTGTGTGCATCGCGTAGAAGTAATGTTTGTACCTAGTCACCAACCCTCATCGCAGTTAATCCATTAACGACCGTTTTTTGAAATGGAGGCAACCAACGCTTGTTTACGCTTTAAACTGACAACATGACAGCCCTCAAGTCGGACGTGAGCAGCTCGACTCCCAGGGAAATATCCAAACAAAAGTGAGTCAACTGGACCATAGCGATGACGCAGGCGTCGATACGCATTTGGGAAGATAAATAAACGCATTGTTTGCGTGTAAAAGCACGGCCACAGAAGGCTTGATAATTTAATTAGGCATCCATCGTTTGGAACGCGTGTATCTATGCGTTCAAAACGAATCGTTTTTGTGCAGAATGGTGCAGTTCTTGAGCTTGTGCAATCATTTGCTACTAATAAAACTGTGTGTTTACAACGTGAGCCCTGCCTAAAGTTAAAACTGTATTTTGCTTCAATTTCTTTTTAACATCTTTTATTTCCATCACCCCTTTTCCCAGCACAGGGTAGCTAGCCGGTATAAGAACTGGCTAACCTCTCTGTCTTTCCGCTTAAACTTCCTTCCTCCTCCTCCTCCTAAAATCGTCTTTGCTACACGCGTAAGTTTGCCCGATGCAATTGTGTGACAGCGCGTTTCTGGTTTACAGTACTTTGATTATGAGGGTATTACTTGAACGTCCGTTATCTTGGTGTAATTTGTCCAGTATGTGTGGTGTGTCTGCAGAATCGTCATTACTTTGTTCGAAAAGCATGTTGATGCGTAAACCCACCTTTGTAATTTATCATACACGCTGGTGTAGGTTCGGGCAATGTAATGTTATTTCATTTTAGTGTTAATCTAATAATTCAAGATTTCCTGCAAGCCGACGTGACCCCTCTACGGAGTTTAACAAAATCAGACCATGAAGCACCGAGAGTTCTCCACGGCAGTCAAAGTGGCTTGTTTGGAGTAGTGTAGGAGAAGTAGCCTGACCCGTGCGAAAGAGTGACATGAAGCTGCTCCTTAATTTTTATGTCTCTTTCTTACCTCATCTTCTAGAGTGGCCAAATGTCGTCTTTTTTTAGACAAGGTCACATTCATTCATTCATTCATTCATTCATTCATTTGTTCAGTCATGTTACACAATCCTTTTCAGCGTGTCTTAATTTAAACGTTTTGCCGTTCAACTTCGAGGAACACGAAGAAATGGTAGAACTGGCTATGGTAGAACAAGGGAAAAAAGCAAGACCTCATTTCTAGGCACGCTTACGGCGCTTACGCTGAATTAATACACAAAGTTACGCTTTTGCTCAGCCACTGTCGCTCTGTACGCCTGTGTCCCCCACCAATGACCACTGACGCCACCACGGTCGTTTCCGTTTCCGGCCACGGGCTGGGGCTCTGTGTTCTCTCTTCCGCGCATGGTCTAGCATGTGGCTGTCTCGTCCAACACCGTGTGCAGTCCTTGCGCCAGTGACTGACCGCTTTCTTTCTGCGCTCGTCCCTGCTCGGCCCGCTTCCTTCCGCTAATCCTCGCTTGCCCTCCGCCCTTCACAACTCGGGTGTTTTCGCGGATCTGACCGCATTTCCTGAACGAACCGCAGCAGCGCTTCCGGTCTGGTTGCCTTGTGGCTGGCGTCTCTGCAGCGTCCGCTCCTACAGCGCCATGCGTGCGCACTGTGGTACGTGCTAATGGGCTCGCCGTATTCGGCCTGCTGGCAGAGTCGCTACGTGAGCGAAATGTGTAACGTTGTGGGGCGCGTTGCGTGCGCGGTCGTCTTTCCTCCGAGTGTTAGACTCGAATCCCCCGTCGCAAATGCATGGCCCTCGGAAAACAGCGATCGGCGCACGAGTTTCAGATAAGGAATTCATCTTGTCGAAAAAAGATTCCTACGTGGCTAACTTTCTAGGCGGTGAAACCTTGGCAAGCGTTCCCTATCTCAATTCTGTGGAATCGCCAGTTAGCGCTGTTGGCGCCTTCCACTCTGCGGCGTGCGGAAGCGCTCGTCTTTTCGGGACGGCGTCTATTGCCGGGCTGCTTACACTCACTGCATGTAACGAGGTGAGATTGTAAATTTGCACAGAAGTAAACCTGTCCAGGGCACAAAGCTGAACAAATATGTGTACTCTCAAGGCTGTGGTTAAATTTCATAAGGCGTTAGCTAGTGTTTCAGGTAATCTGAAAAAACTTATTCTCATTCACTCTCACTCCTTAAAGTGTATAGCGACATAAAGAACTAAATTCATCGTTTAACGCAGCACTACTTCTCAAATTTGCACTATTTCTACTGTTAGTGTAATGCCATTGTCGTTCTTGTGCAGGCTTTGACCTAATTCTCAATCTAGTGCTGCATACTATACCCCACTGTCACGAAAGCTGAGGAAGTTTGTAGCATGGGGAATTGAGTAGTTTCCTCGGCAATGACGCGCTTGCCAAAGCGGTGGCGCCCTCTCATGCGCACGCAGGTTTTATCCCGTTATTTTTTTTGTGTCGACCATAACATGCATATCGTGTTCTCCATGTCACCTCCTGCCATTCATGTTCTTCATACACTCATGAAATGCAAACTTTGACATGTGCCAAGTCAACAACAAAAAATTGGGACTTCCAAAATGTAGGAGGCTACATATACAGACAGGTCGACGCGGTGAAAAGGGTTCGCCAATAAACACTTCGCATTTAATGACGGATATGTGCAGACAAGTCAAAGAGAGGCCTGTTCGGGAAACATGCCTTACGTTCAGGAGAAGCGAGAGTGGCATGCACTCTCGTCGAATGCATTACGACGGTGCGTGTCACCGAGAAGCCAAAGGCAAGGCCGTCTTGACGCGACTGCCCTGCAGCTTTCGTCAGTAACAGGACAAGCGCCAGCCATGACTTTGTCAGGAGAGAATGTTCGAAGTAACAAACTAAAGCGAAACGAGCGAGACGCCACGCAGTCAAACACCTTTTCTCTTTCCACTTTACTGCGCCAGGCGGCCAAGCAAGAAACTTGAGCGAAGGCCCAACTAGCGGAAAAGGCAAAATGTGAAAAGAGAGAACGCTATATTCTACGCTCAACGAGAAATGGCACCAGAATGAGCACTTGAACGAAAAAAGCCAGGAAGAGGGGCACGCTGCTTTGGTATGAACCTCCGCGGTAGGCTGTTGACGTTTAAAAATTCAGCGTGTTCTGCGGTAGGCTTATCGAATTTCTCCCGGCGAACAAAGTCTCTCTCGGCGTGCGCAGAGCCTCGGCGTTTTTTCAAGGCGCTCCAAGATAGCGATCAGCGGCAACATTTCATACTCCCTCGAGGTCGATCGATGACGCCTCTCTCCCCGCCACGACACCTTCTCTCGACACGCTTTCAATGCGCATGCAACGGGGAAAGGGGCGAGAATTGCCGAGAGGGAAAACAGAAGGCTGTTCGGGTGCAATGTGCGCGAATATGGCTTGCTTCACCAAGTACGTGCAGTGCAGCGAATGGTGCATGCACGTTAGCTAACCGTCAAAGAGAACTATATGTTATACAATCGTGTTTGTATCATAGCATCATGTGTCCATCCGCAAAATTCAGTTGAAAGTTCGCGCTTGTGTTCACACGGTTCTTGGTCTTCGAAGCGGAGCGCAACAACGTAACAGGGAATAGATACCAATGGGCCCAAGCAAGCACCTTTCGCTACACTGCACAGAAGAAGTGAGGTGAAACGTAGCAAGTTGAAAAGAGGGTGAGTCTTCAGCCCTCCTTCTCGTCCTCATTAGGCTTTGAAACACATCGCCCTCTTCCTCTGAGATGAAGAAAGTTTGTGCACCACTCTCCAGCATACCGCTTTTGTATTATTTAGTTTTACCCGGGTCATTTTCCTTCTTTACATCCTTACTCTCTTATTTGGTGTTGCTGCACAGTGTTCATCATTGATGACGACGCACGTCGAAGCTCCCTCGCGACGTTGTAAGGGGGCTTAATGTTCGAAAGTGTTATTTCGTCCCCATTCAGTGAATCTTGCGCAAAAGTTCAATTGTAACTTCCCGCTCTTAAATCTCAGATCTCTCTACTCCCTTTCCTCATTCTCTCTGATCTGATTCTTCACCCTCATCGGCGTTCCCGAATAAGCTCGCTCCTTTCATATATATATATATATATATATATATATATATATACATATATATATATATATATATATATATATATATATATATATATATATATATATATATATATATATATATATATATATATGTGTGTGTGTGTGTGTGTGTGTGTGTGTGTGTGTGTGTGTGTGTGTGTGTGTGTGTGTGTTCAGACAACATCTGAGGATTTGTGTTTTCTTTTAGGTTTTGTGTTTGTCTTCACTCTTTTGCTGCGTACAGGTTGCAATGCATTTGTCATCAACACACTGTTGGGTGAGCGGTCGAACAATTTCAGGGCTTGGCAGTGTCGAACAAATGAATGAAAACAAAACAATGATGACATAAATTGGGCAAATCCTTCTGCCGAAAAATTTGTGTAATTAAGCCAAAGCTGTTTTTGTAGGTTGTGTTTTGCTGTTCCGCACTACAGTGAAACATGATTCGCGCCAAAGCTGCGCACCATGATGAGAAGCTGTTCAAAAGTAATAGTTTGAGAAGAAGTGGTGAGCTGCCATGTTGTAACGGTAACAATACAGAGCCCACTTGATGCCACTCTGTGTCACTCTGGGATGCAAAGCCGAAGATGAATGTAATGTTATGAATCCTAATGCTAAGATAACGCTGAACTCCCCGTTTTCTGCGTTTTTACTGAATGCCAGGGGTTGTTTGTTACAAAAACCTAGTACATTACAAAGCCATTCTTACGCATGCTTTTTTTCGTCGTACAATATACATTTGTTCATTATGGCACAAATGTAGCGAGAAAGAAAAAAACTTTTCGTTTTTTTTACACTGGTCTACTGCTAGAAGAAATGCGCGCGGGCTAGGAATTTCACGCTCATGAGAGTCTAAACAAATGTATTGCTTCAGTGTGGCAGAAATATGGAGCACCGCAGTTCATTACGTTGATGAATTCCTCATGAACAGGTTGCAAGAGCGTTGTAGTCTAAGCAGCATCTATTTCTAAAGCAAAGGGTGCGGTACATCCGAAACATTTTTTGACTTACTTGTTTTTCGACCTGTTAAACTCACTGCCGCAACAATCCTCATTTTTTCAGGTTCATGGGGCCGAATTTATCTGGTAACATTATGAAGTTTAACCCGGTGTTGATTGGAGGAATCTCTGCAGCTTTCCAATGTGGTACCAGCTAAACTTGCAAGGCTGCACAGATGCGAATGAAGCTCGTTCATTAGTAGAGCCGCAGTCACCCGCTGTGAAAGCATTCAGCTTGACATCTATATAGCACGCTGCTCGTTAGAGATGGACTCTGATGCCATGAAAGAGGCCTCGTAATGTTCGCCAGGTGAAAAGCAATTCCACGCGGCGACAGTTCAAAAAACATAAAAGAGGCCTTGGATTTAAGCATAACTAAGCGAGCAGAGGCGAAGCCCGCGCGCTATAGTGATGCGCGGATAACAACTCCATGTGCGCCATCCCTGACGACGTGCACTCGAGTTAATTGAACTCCCGCAGTGTGGAGCTATCACGAGCAGAAAGCGTGCGCGGTGGAAGGAGAACATCCAATGCTACAAGGCGCCAGCCCGGACGATAACTGGCCTTGCGCTCGGTTGAGCTTAGGCACAAAAGACTCCCCGACGGGCCTCTCAGACGTGGTCTTCTTTCTGTCACCTCTGTCTTCGTTTTCTTTATTCTGCGCCCTGCCCTCCCTTCTGGCACTTCCCCAGCCGCTGATTATCTTCGTTCTCTCACCAGCCACAATTATTTATCCCGGCTTGGGTTATTCCGAATGAACGAGAGGTCACAGGGATACAATTCTTTGGTTCTCCGCCCTCTCCACTCTGTGGGGGCGAACGCTTTTGTCTTGTTGTTTGCGGGCCTCGCTGGTGTCTCATTTGAACTTTGCACATGAATACATTCTCTGCCTCTTCCTTCTCGCTCTCTTTCATCTTTCGCTGCCGTTCATCGTTGAAACCACTTCTGACGTATCCCCTCTTTCCCCTTTCAGTTTCAGCCACTTGAAATTGGCTTCGAACGGCGGTGACATTTTGCTTGATTCGTCCACAAACACATGGTTCGTTGCCGAGGGCACTTATAATTAGCTTGAGCCTGGTTTAAATAGTGTCTTGTAATAGAAGTATATGGAAACCTAAAGCTTTACTGGCATTTGTCTGTGGGGTTCTATATTTTATGCAAGCAGCTGCATGTTTTGTTTTTTTCAAAGAAATAAACATGTACCAGATTTCAGGGATTCACATGAAGCAACATGGCTGACGTGACGCAAACGCGCGTGGCGCGCTGTATCCTGCGAGGCTTTAAGCTCCCGATTTCTTGACCTACAGTACGTAAAATGTTTCTCCACAAATATTTTATATTTAGAGCGAAAACCATAAATACTTCCTCTGCAGGTGTCATTGAAAAAGCGTCACATGAAAGAACGGATCACGTGATTGCTATAAAAAATTAATAATCTGATAAAAATGAAGTTAGCAGCACGCTGGTGGTGCATACCTTTTTCTTTAATCTGTTTGCTCTCTCTCTCTCTCTCTCTCTCTGTCTCTCTCTCTCTCTCTCTCTCTCTCTCTCTCTATATATATATATATATATATATATATATATATATATATATATATATATATATATATATATATATATATATATATATATATATATATATACACTTCAGACTATGTTTTTCCATCTTTTCATCGTTTTGAATCTTCATTTATTGCCTTTCTTTCTTTCTATCTATTTTCTGTCACTTACGTTGTTTCTCTCTTCATGCGCGTTTTCGCCTGACACTCAAGCCTGCGCTGCACACGGCAACGGGGTCTGCTCAGTGCCTGTGGCTCTTGCCCATTCAAGGCATTTAGCACGACGGAGCCCAAGTTGTCGATGTCTTATGCAGCTTCGATGTTAAAAATCAGAGTTCCAACAGTAATCCAACCCACCCATTCTATGCGGTGGTCGACTGTGGAGCAGGTGGTGCTCATCAGCTGCAGAGATTGAAGATAGCACAAAATCAGGTTATGCGATTTCTACTGGCTTTGACGGTAACTGATCACCTATATGATTGAGCCACGGAAGCAAGTGTTGATATTAGTGAGGGAGAGACTGCTCAAGTGGACCAGCCACTCGCTCACACTTCTGGTATTAACCCCAACTTCAGCAAATGAGCAACCAAACAAGCTTACGCCACATTTCTGTTGGACTCACCAATATAGTATTGCGAAAGGAAGAGAAATAGACGCATTTATGAAGACCTTATTAGATAAGAAAGAAGACACACGTCACGAATCTCTACGATTTTCGGAGTCCTTTTTGTTAGGCACTTTCCTTCGTACATCCGACTGCGGCAATATATTCGCATGCACATACGGGGCTGCAAAAATTAATTTATCCTTAATCATGCCCACATATGCAAAGTGTGGTGCACAATAACCGTCCCAGTGAATATCTATAATGAATATCGTACAGAGCAGACAGACCTCCGCAACTTTTAAAACATTCAATAAGTAAATATTTCAATACCACCAACTTTACGGGCAATCATATTGTGCAAAGTAGTTATTATATTATAGACTTTATAACCTGACGGCCGCAAATGGCTACTCGTCATACTTAGGCATCTCCGTGCCAGCATATGTGCTGCTTTCCATGCTGATCCGCAGTGTGCACACGCCGGTTTGTTTAAAACCTACGCCAGGTTACGTTTTCGGTTTTATTGGCGCGGCATGTACACATTCCTTCATATGGAATAATAAGGAATTCTTTTTTCATGCTTTTCATGGGCCACACCGTCGTCGCCACTTAAATAAGCATGTAGTGACTCGCGTCAGTATTCGGCGACAGTATTCGTGACACAATATGTACGTTAGTACAACCTGCAACCACAACAAAAAAAATGCTTGTAACAAACTAGTACACATTACAAGACCGAACGTGCATCAGCTCATCTTTTTCCTTTGTATGCATAAGACCAGGCGCGATCACAGAGGCAAGAAACTAAATCTTCCGTCTCACCGCCAACCAAACAACGTGCAACCAGGCTGCGCTGTAAGCCGCCTTTGCTCTGCGCCGATTTCGCAAGAATGATAGCGTACAACACCCCTTCGCCAACTCGCTGCTCGAATATTACAACAGTTTGCGCAGTATGGTGCGATCGGCTTCTCTAGAAGCGAGGCGTGCCGTAACCCAGTTTAGTGCTCCCCGGCCTCCGAGGGCAACAAGGTTTTCTGGCAGCGTGAACGATAAGCCGGCCACCCGAACCGGCACCATCGCCGCCCAGAGAACGCGGATCAATACCACATGAGGCGCTGGCGTTTGTAGGCAGATATAGTATCCACAGGTCTTCCCACCCTTTGTGTGTATTTTGGCAAAACACCGGGAAAATCGAGGACCGTGCAAGAACTGAGCGCTTCAGGGACGAGGGGAAAGTGCTCGGAGTTCCCGAGGGAGAGAGATAAGTAAAGGGGAAGAGAACCGGGTGGTGTGCGCTCCACCATTCGCCAAGAAATGAGCCGCCTGCCCTGCACCGTCGTTTCCCAGATTAATCGAACCTCGAGGCAAGCACGGTGTGTTTCGACATAAAATGAACTCGAGGCAAAGCGACCAGGGGGCCGTGGAAAAGGGGATGAAAAGGTTTAGTACGAAGAAAGGCGCGGAACGGAACGGCGTTGCTCGGACGAACTACTCGATTGCTTCCTTCCTTCCTTCTGCCTTGTTTGGGTGTTGGGAGAGTTTTGACCTCCATCAAAGGGCGAGTTGTTTCCGAAGATCCCGATCCTGTCAAACTATCACCCTTCTCCGTCTTTTCCCCGCAGCATCACAACGACCCTCGCACGAAGCCCTCTTTGGATTCGCGTTTTTCTCTCCTCCCCTGCTGTATTCCACCGGCAGGCGCGCTGTCATCCACAATTAATTACGGATGCCACTACAATCTTCGTGCATCCGCGAAGCTTCGCAACAGGTTCCTCTCTGGTCCACCGCTTCTCCCCAGCATTTTTTTTCCCAACTCCTTCCTTTCTAGCTATCTTTTTTATAGAACCAGTGCATAGTAAATCACTCACCGTGTTTCGCATTGTAGTAGTGTATCTCCGTAGAAAGAGGGATGCGGAGAACATGAGCTTGAAAGAAAAAAACATGTCATATCAACGTACAGATTGATTATGATGGTTCTCTATTTAGTGGCCATATGGTGATATATATGTGTAAGTTTAGAGCATTATTATTATTATTATTATTATTATTATTATTATTATTATTATTATTTTTATTATTATTATTATTATTATTATTATTATTATTTAGATAGCACGTTACGTAGCTAGTGATTGTGAAAGGAAAACTGAAGCGTCCGTCCATGCGTCCGTCAGTCTGTCCATGCCTCTGTCCGTTCGTCTGTGCGTCCGTGCCTATGTACGTATGACCATCCTCCGTGCTTACGGATGGGCGGACAAACTGACAGACGTATGGATGGACGCATGAATGGATAGACGTAAGCATTGAGGGACGGAAAAACGGACCGACGGATGCACGAACTGATGGACGGTACCACGGACGCCCGCTCGTACGTACGGATGGAAAGACGGAAGCACGAAAGGATGGACGGAAAGGCGAACGGATGAACGCATGGATGGTTGATCACACGAATGGACAGATGGACGCTTTGCCCCACTCAGCATCTTCACCCCGTGGATATGTTGTGAAAACCACTAATGTAATCTAGTTATATTATTGCCAAGAACATATACAGCCAATGCCATCTATTGAGCAAGCCATAAACTAGAGGTGGCTGCATACTACATACGGTGGTGGAAATGACCCACAGCCTAAGAAACTTCACCCCTGAAAATGTACCAAGCAATCTCGTGGTATCCGAAGCACGGCTCTTCCCCCGCTGTGGTGGTCATGTAGTTATAGTGCTCCACTGCTTACCCGAAGCTCACGGGATTGATTACCACCTATGGTGGCCGTATATCATCGCAGGCGAATAGCCCGTGTGCTTAGACTTTGGTGCCCGTTAAAAAATGGCTGATCGCGTTTTTTATGACACGTACCTCAAGGGTAATTAATAATAAAAATACATAATATTCGTTGGAGTTCCTAAAAATCATAATTTTTGCCTCGATAATGGTTGTGAAAGCTTTGCTCACTTTAGCTTCGTGTTTTTCGACAATCATGAATATTGCAGAGCAATATTGCGTCGATACGTGCCGTCTATCTCGTGCAGACGTTCGTGGCGTTTGGGGTGCAGCCTTGTCGAGCGTACTCGTAAGATGGAGATCGTCATGACACATGAGTCAGACGCTGATAGTTCAAGGAAAGAGTGACTCTATTTGAAAGCAGTAAATCCAGAATTAACGGATAATTTGAGATCTGTGCTATATGATTCGGTTATCAGGGCTATCTGATTTAGGCTTACGGACAATTTCGTAAGCATGCCTGTCATAGAGCGATTGTCAGTGGTGGTAGCTCGAGTATCAAGTTACTCCCGATGCTTCTTGAAGGGGGACCAAGAAAACTGTCAATGATACAAAAGGCTTATGATGTGACGAATAGGTCTTGCTAAATGAGACACGCAGTGGGGCCCTGTGGACAATCTTCTCCGACGGTGGGGTCATCGGCCATCCGGCTCGTGACGTCTGCCTGGAATGCGCACCCGTTGCTGCAGGGACTGTGTCGACCTACGTGTAAGTTGCATCTCACTGTATACAAACATTTTTAATGTAGTGTGCCAAGTGTTATTTTGAAAGGGTTAATGTACGCCTAAAAAGTTTAACGTTGCACAGTCCAAAATTAATTTAGCACATGAGAAAGCCTTCTTGTTTTCAAAAGCTGTTTTACGTCACTGTATATTGCCTTCTTCCATAAAATAACATACCAGTGTCAACGCAGTGTCTCCTATTTGGTGCTTTATCTGACAAGCACGAAATTGGCATCGACGGTAACGAGGAGGCATTAAATGTCGCGGAAAAGTAGCTTTTAACCTTACTCCCATTAGTTACGTTCAGGCGCCTTTGTTTTACAGTACGATTCATTTTTGTATTCGCTACAAATCACATGTGATGCCTACATTATCTGTCATGGTTTATTAGGTATTTAATTTTTTTCTTTTTTATAATTCTACACACAGTGCTTGCTTTCGGTTTACAACTAAGTATTCATATTAGCTACTTTATTCTTTCTCAAAACGTGCACGCGAGACCAAATAAAACTTTTGAAATAATAAATACAATAAGACGATAGAAAAAGAAAAAGGCCCAGCGCACCATCCTTCAGCAAGGATAGAGACGACAGCCACTCAGTGATAGGTTAGCCTCACCGTGGTGGCCAAGGCACTCGGCTGCTGACCCGCAGGTCGCGGGATCGAATCCCGGCTGCGGCGGCTGCATTTCTGATGGAGGCGGAAGTGTTGTAGGCCTGTGTGCTCTAATTTGGTGCACGTTAAAGAACCCCAGGTGGTGGAAATTTTCGGAGCCCTCCACTACAGCGTCTCTCACAATCATATGGTGGTTTTTGGACGTTAAACCCCACATATTCGTTTCATCCTAGGTAATTATCATCGCTCTATAATTGTTTCATTAATGAAGAGTACACTCCGTATTCCATTACTCTCTATTCGCAGAAAGAACTCACGCATCTCATTATTTCATAAAATCTTTCACCACAATCCTTTCCTTCGCTCACTTTGGATTCACCCGGCATGGTACCATTCTGCTCGCCATGATCACGTGTACAAGGTCAGCGTACCTCGTCACAAAACCTTAGAATGTTGACAATCATTCCTCCCTAAGACGTCAATAGATCGGAATAACCTATCTGCATCATTAGTAAGCATCACCGACCCCACTCTATTTAAGAATGCACTAACGAACTCAGAATCGTGAACTGTACTAATCGGCGTAAGTGTTATTGACTGTTTAGTGTATTCTTTGTGGTTCTAGTTCAGTTGTCTTTTAATAAAGTGTACTCCTTGCATGCAAAACATCATTACATTTGCCTTCATGTTAAATGTGTTTACATAATCCTGTAGTTATTTTGTTGTTCATCTGTATTTCCGCCCCTCCCCTCTATAATGTACAAATGTACCCTGAGGGTTATATAAATAAATAAACAAATAAATAAATAAATAAATAAATATCGATCAATCTATTCATCAATCAATCAAATCTCAGTGAGAGGTTAAGCTATAAATTTTGGGCAGAAAAAAAAGAGAATGCCACCCACTGAGACACTAATCTACATTGACAGAACAGAAGTGGCAGTCTTTTTCGCATGTTCTTCAAGCTTTTCTTTTTTCTTGTTTCGAGACGAGTACCCTCATTTAAACTGAGGCCACTGAAAGCCTTTCGCTTGGCCGGTTCAAACCGAAGATACTGTTACGTTAACTTCTCATGCGTCTGGGTCGGATACGTACATTATAGGCTAGTTGCATCTAATGTGCAATGCCCGAAGCTTTACCATTTCAATGTCGCAATATCCTTGCAACTGTACACCAACAGAGCGGAATGCGAGGTCTGCGGCACCGAAGAAGACATCGAGCATCTGCTATGCCATCGCCTTCAATTTTCAATCTGCCTCTGAGAAGCAGAAGCTATCTGACGCGTTGCGACAATTGGAGGATCGGCCACTCTCCGTGCAGATGCTGCTGGAGCACCGTCCTCGTCTTTCGTTGGCTCACAAAGCAGTGAAAGCCCTCCTGCGCTTTCTGAGTTATACGGGACAATGGGAACGCCGTTGACTTTGGCATATAGTACCACCGCTGCATAAGCGTCAGCCCATGTAATGGCAATTTTCTCCTTTTTTTTCTTCTCTTTCGTTTCTCTCTCTCTTTCTCATCTTTATACTCCTATTTCTTAATCCCCCGGTGTACGGTAGGTAACCGGGCATGTGTCCGCCTTTTCTCTTGCTGTTCCTCCTTCTTTCATTTCTTTCATTTGGTGCTTGTCGAGCCCACTTTGAAGTTGCGTTCAGTAACGCCACTTTTAGCTGCACCGTCTTCGTCTCATCTCTGGTGTAGGCGTTACGCTAGTCCAACGTTTGATACACATAAGCCGAGCAGGCTACCTCTTTGAATGCCTGCGCTTGCTTGCCTGCCAATGCCAGCGTTTCCGCAGAGTTAATTCGCCTGCCTGAGCTAGCGAAGCTCCGGCGAAACTATGGCGTCGAAGGTTTGACACACATCGACGGAAGAGAGCAGTGGAGGCGAAACGTCAGCGCAGGGAGTTACATAGAGCATTCAGAGCAGGAAATGGTAAGACAGTGGAAGGGAGACCACAATACCGGAACCCTATCAGATCCCCAAGAGATCAGAAAAAAAGAACGTGAATTATCTCTTTAACGCACGAAAAAAAAAAAACAGGAAAGAGCAGATGAACACTCAAATAACACGAAAGAATAGAATAGAGCAGACAAACACAGGATAAGCTAAGACGAACAAATGTTTCCCAGTTCGTTTAGTTTTTCCTTGCGGTCGAACTGGCTTGGATATTAATGTTCAGTTTAGTCGTGTGAACATTTTAGAGATGAAGGGTAGGTGCAACTTGTACAGACACGTCATATTTTTCCCTCTCACTTCTCTTACGTTAATATCGCAGACTTCTTGTTCAAAGTCCCGTTCATGCGAGACATGTGAGGCGCGCACCCTAATAATAAATACCTGATTGCATTGTTCTTCGAAATAGTAAACGTAGAAACGTTAACGGCAGGTGTTTGGGTTGATGATGATTGGGAAAAAAAAAGAAAGCTTGGTTCGAGACCTTCTAGAACAAATGTAAAACGTCGCTTCTAAGCTAAAAGAAATAGGCTGCTACACATTTATTGTCGATAGAAGAAAACAACACATAAATAAAGCTCAATTGGTTCCGAGGTAATCGAATTTGACCGTAAAAGCTTAATAATGAAGTACTCGACACTTTCGAAGTTAATTAAAGCTGAAAGGAGGTTAGCAAAAAGCAATTGCAACATGTTCGGTAGTGAAGCACCCGTATGTGAGACCATTGTTGGTGAAGTTCGAGTACTTTTAATCGGTGGCACAGCTGTAAGGGACCGTAAGTATGTACGTCTTATGAAATTTAAACTATGGGCAAGCTTTCTGCATGTGGCAATTGTTCATTTATTGTCTACAGCACGAATAAACATAATTGAATACAAAAATATTGAATGAAAACTCATATTCAAGTGTTGCCATAAAAAACACATATAACACGGTGGTTTAGCGCTAACGGCGTGCGACTGCTGCCCCACAGTTCGCGGGATTGAATACCGGCCGTGGCCACTGCATTTTGATGGGAAAAAAAGTGTAAAAGTTCATATACTTAAATTTCGGAGCACGTTGAAGAACATTAGGCAGTCGAAATTTCTGGAACCCTCCGGTACGGCGTCGCTCCTAAACATAGTGTAGTTTTAGGATACAAAATACCAAAGATTAGAAAGAAATGCACCCTTCATATTTCGACTAGACAGTATAATACAGACATACTTCCTGAAGTGCGAGAGTTTATTGACTCCACTGGCGATAAGCTGTTGCCAAAGAATATCTTCACCGGGCCAATGTCTTGTTACAGCATAAACGGCATTGAATAACAGAGCAAAGCTAGCTGGTATGTATTGATATATAAAGACAGGGCGTTTGTTGATTGATAACCATCATCATCATCATCATCAACGTCATCATCATCAGCCTGACTACGTTCACTGCGGGACAAAGGCCTCTCCCATGTTCCGCCAGTCAGCTCGGTCCTGTGCTTGCTGCTGCCATTTTATACCCGCAAGCTCATTAATCTCACATGCCTACCTAACTTTCTGTCTCCCCCTAACCCGCTTGACTTTTCTAAGAATCCTTCCCCTCTCCCCTTCCCCAGTGCAGGGTGGCCTACCGGGGCTCAGCCCTGGTTAACTTCCCTGCCTTTCTCCTTGTGCTCTCTCTCTCTCTCTCAGTCAGTTACCCTTAATGACCAGCGGTTATCCTGCCTACGCGCTACATTCCTAGCCCATGTCCATTTGATGTCTTGATTCTGGAGTTTAACGTCTCAAAACCACCATATAATCATAAGAGACGCCTTTGTGAAATTCTCCGGAAATTTCGACCACTTGGGTTGACGTGCACCCAAATATCAGCACACGGGCGTATAGCATTGTCGCCTCCATTGAAAGTGAAGCCGCCGCAGCCGAGATTTGATCCCGCGACCTGCGGGTCAGCATCCGAGTAGCTTAGCCACTAGACCACCGCGGCGGGGCGTTTGTGGTGTTTGCGTTGTCTCCACATATCTCGTGTGTGCATGTTTTCACACCCTGTTATTTAGCCTACAAGGCGGTCGCCACAAGAACTGTAACATTGCTAAGTACTCTAAGCAAGGAAATCGCTGACATAAGTTCACTAAAAAGATCATTCGAGATCGTCGAGTTTCCACTGTACTGCACGGTTTTACGAAAAGAACGCCGGTGCCAGTGATGTCTTCACTCAAATAATAGTGCTCTGGGGTGTAGAGGTAAAGAAAGTAAGAAGATGGCCTGCCTCGCTGACGTGTACACAGATAAGCAGCGAGTACGAAAGAGCCGCATGCCACAAGACGGCGAGAGAAATTGGGGAAGCGGAGTAGTGACTCCTTCAAGAAAATGTGACTGTGCGGAGAACGCGAATTCCATAACGTCTTTATAAAGCCATTATCACGACAGCTCGGCCGCCTGAAAGGTAGACTGAGATAAAAGGAGGGCTGTTTCCCTTCGAGACATCACGACTTGTCGAAAGAGAAAAGACGCGTCGTGAAACTGCAGTGTTTCGTCTTTTATTATTCCCTCTTTCTTTACGTAAAAGTCGTTTGCGGAATCCAATCCCACGTCCATCTTGATGCGGGATGTGCATTTACAATCAAAAGTCATCGGGAAAATTAATCAGTGGGCCCATTTGTGTTTTTGATTCAGTTATACAGTTGTGCACGTACCACACTACGTGCTGAACTCTTCTGCTTGCGCGTAAAAATATAAATCTTAACAATTCAGCGAAAGGCTGCCTTCTAAAGTGACCACTTTCTTTTTTTTGAAAAACGTGAACGAGGAAACGAGGCCAGCTTTTTATTACAGTATCAACGTGTATCAACTGATCAACGTCTGAATAAAAAAAGAGAGAGAACGAAGAGAGAAAAAAGACCAAGAAACAGTTAGGAGGAAGTACAATGCGATGAGAAAGAAATGGTGTTTTAGGTTTAATAAAGTGAAAGCTGGGGACAGTCGAAGCGTGCTGTGTGCGCCTGTAGGAAAATATCTATCTACACGAGTCTGTATCTTTTTATTTGCCACTGGTCCATTAACGCACTATCACTTAGCAGTCTTAACTCAAAAGCGTTAAAGAGATCGTTTCGCAGAAATTTTGACGTTGGCGTCATTG
>NC_134705.1:203720522-203925522 GCF_043290135.1 Rhipicephalus microplus
GAAGAGTGGAAGGGGGGCGCCCTAGGGGAGTCCACCGTATATTATTTTTCTCTTCTTTTCCTCTTTTTTCTTCTTTTCCTTTTCTTTTTTCCTTTTTTCTTTTCTTTTTTCTTTTTTTCTTTTTTTTCTTTTCTGTCTTCCTTCCCCTTTCCTTGCCCTCTGATTTGAGATTGTACAAAGCTGAGCACCAACAAACTGTACCTTTCTTCCTGATGAACGCCAGACTCTAGGCCGAAACGTCGAAATAAACCACGTTGTGACCGCTCACGGAGGATCTACTGGACTATATATATATATATATATATATATATATATATATATATATATATATATATATATATATATATATATATATATATATATATATATATATATATATATATATATATATATATATATATATATATATATATATATATATATATATTGTCGCAGTACAACGCGAACAAAGCACAAGTACGCCTTGAGGCAGCAGAAGCAGCGTGTTCTCAACAGCGACCTTCTTCGTTCTCGCGTCAAGCCAGAGGCCCACTACATGGTGTCCGCTAAATCCCCCCATCATCGTTTTTGTCCACATTAGACACGGGTCATTTGCCTCCCTCTCAAAGAGCATCGACCCGATGCGAAGTCAATAATGCAGTTTTTGTTAAAATATAAGTCTCACGCAATCACTCGCTCACGTAAGGCTTCATGCGCACTACGTGAACGAGTTCAGGATGGTGCTGGCAACGATTGGTACTACACGAATTGTCGGGAACAACTTCGTAAGTGACGTCACTCAGTTGTCGCAGCACTCGGTATGGCCCAAAGTATCTTCTTAAGAGCTTTTCTGATAGTCCTCGTTTCCGTACGGGTGTCCAAATTCATACTTTGTCGCCAGTTTGATAGACAACTGCTCTGCGGTGAGCATTGTAGCGGCCTGCATCGTACTCTTGCTGCTGGCGGATCCGTAAACGTGCCAGTTGTCTAGCTTCTTCCGCGCGTTCCGTAAACGTGTTGGCGTCTGGGTCGATGTCGTCACTTTCGTGCAGCAGCATCGCATCTAACATAGTTCGTACTTCTCGTCCATGAACGAGGCTGAACGGGGTCATGCGGGTCGTTTCTTGCTTGGCCGTGTTGTACGCAAACGTTATGTATGGTAAGATTTCATCCCAATTTTTGTGTTCTATGTCTACGTACATCGAAAGCATGTCTTCAATGATTTTGTTCAGACGCTCCGTCAGCCCGTTTGTTTGTGGGTGGTAGGCAGTGGTCTTACGATGCGTTGTTCCACTCAGCATCAGGACGTGATCCAAAAGAGCTGCCGTAAATGCGGTTCCTCTGTCCGTGATCACGACGGTTGGTGCACCATGCCTGAGTACAATATTTTCGATGAAAAACCTGGCCACTTCCGCTGCTGTACCTCTGTGTATAGCTTTTGTCTCGGCATAACGGGTCAGATAATCCGTCGCGACGATAACCCAGCGGTTTCCTGCAGTGGACATAGGAAGTGGGCCCAAAATGTCCATGCCTATCTGGTAGAATGGAGCTGTTGGGACCTGCACGGGTTGCAGTAGGCCAGCTGGTTTAGTCGGTGGTGACTTGCGTCACTGGCAGTCGAGACAGGTACGAACGTGGTGCTTCACGGCTGTGGTTAGTCTCGGCCAGTAATACCTTTGCTGTACTCTGGCCAACGTTCTCATGTAACCCAAATGCTTTGAGTATTTCGGTACGAAGGGCTGCTGGTATGACGAGCAGATAGGCGGATCCTGTCGACGAAAAGTTTCTTTTGTAAAGTACTCCGCCCCGTAAACAAAACGATGGCGATACTCTTGCGAAAACTCTTGGCGCCTTCTGAGATCTGCCTTCCAAGTAGTTAATTAAGCCAAGCAACTCAGTGTCGTCACGTTGTTGCTGCGCAATGGCGGTCGTGTCGAGGACACCGAGAAATGCCGTTTCTTCCTGCTCGGGTAGGGTTGCCGACTCAATGGGTGAACGGGACAGACAGTCAGCGTCCATATGTCGCTTGCCTGACTTGTGCACGACCGTCATGTCAAACCCTTGCAGTTTTAGGCTCCAACACGCTAATCGGCTGGTGGGATCTTTTAGATTAGTTAACCAGCAAAGGGAGTGATGGTCACTAATAACTTTGAAGTGTCGGCCATACAAGTACGGGCGAAATTTCATTACTGCCCATACTACGGCGAGACATTCTTTCTCTGTTGTTGAATAGTTAGCCTCTGCGCGTGTTAGTGTTCGGCTTGCGTAGGCGATCACTCTTTCTGTGTCCTCTTGCCGTTGCACAAGCACAGCCCCAAGACCTACATTGCTAGCGTCTGTGTGAAGCATCGTCGGGGCTTCTTCGTCGAAGTGGGCGAGCACAGGGGGCGTTTGGAGACGTTGACGCAGGTCATTAAAGGCAGCCTCCTGTTCTTCTTTCCACTCAAAGGCAACATCATCTCTTGTGAGACGAGTTAATGGCGACGCGATGCGGGCGAAGTCTGCGATAAACCGGCGATAATAGGCACAAAGGCCTAGGAAGCGTCTGACAGCCTTCTTATTGGAGGGTACTGGGAACTGTGCGACGGCGGCAATTTTTCCAGGATCGGGCCGGACGCCTGCGTTGCTGACGACGTAGCCGAGAAACTGAAGTTCGTGAAAACAGAAATGGCACTTTTCTGGTTTCAATGTTAGGCCCGCGAACCGTATGGCACGTAAAACAACTTCCAGCCTTTTGAGATGCTCGTCAAAAGTGGTCGAAAACACTATAACGTCGTCCAGATAGACTAAGCACGTCTTCCACTTCAATCCCGAAAGTACCGTGTCCATAAGCCTTTGAAAAGTTGCGGGTGCGGAGCACAAACCGAAAGGCAAGACTTTAAATTCGTATAAACCATCTGGGGTCACAAAAGCGGTTTTCTCTCGGTCTCTTGGGTCTACCTCGATCTGCCAGTAACCACTCCTCAGGTCCATGGAAGAAAAGTAGCGAGCGTGCCGAAGTCTGTCAAGGGAGTCATCAATACGTGGGAGCGGGTACACATCTTTCTTGGTCACCCGATTCAGCTTCCTGTAGTCCACGCAAAAACGCAGGGTGCCGTCCTTTTTCTTTACTAGCACTACAGGCGATGCCCAGGGGCTCTGCGACGGTTGAATGACGTCATCTGCAAGCATTTTCGCGACTTGTTGTTGTATGGCTTCGCGTTCCTTTGAAGCTACACGATAAGGGTTCTGGTGGATAGGTCTCACCGTGTCCTCGGTGATTATTCGGTGCTTTGTCAAAGGTGTTCGACCAACTCGTGATGTCGTTGAAAAGCAGTCGCGGAATTCGGCTAGCAGCTGAAGAAGTCTCTGTCGCTCGTCCTTTGACAGAGTGGTGCCAACATCGAGAATGGGGTCTGGTTCTGGATTAGGCTCTTCGTCCAATACCGACAAACATAAACTGCCTCGCATTTCTACAATATTGTCGTACGAAGCGATAGCTGTGCCCTTCGGAAGGTGCCGGCGCTCAGCACTAAAGTTCGTCAGAAGTAAATTCGTGCGTCCACGAGTGAGACGGACGATACCTCGCGCGACCAAAATGCCATGACTAAATAGCAGCGAGCCAATTTGGTCAGCAATGCCTTCGCCATCAAACGCTTCGTCGCCTTCTACTGAAACAAGAGTGCATGACCGGGGCGGGACGACCACATCATCATCAATTATACGTAAAGTGTTGCGTATTGCGTCTGAACAGTCAACTAAACCAGAGCTGTTGCGGAATGTAAATGAACGGTCCGGGATGTTGATGACGGCACCATATTTTCTTAAGAAGTCCATCCCTATGATCAAGTCCTTGCAACACGAGGTGAGGATGACGAACGTCGCCACGAAAGCAGAGCCACCGATGTCGAGTCTTGCTGTGCACCTTCCGACAGGCATCAACAGCTGGCCGCCTGCTGTCCTCAGGTGAGGTCCCGTCCACGTAGTCTTCACTTTTTTGAGGCGTACGGCAAGGTTTTCACTTATGATGGAAAAGTCGGCGCCGGTGTCAACTAAGGCTGTTACTTGCTGTCCGTCTACCGAAACGGTAAGATCTGTGGTCACAGTTTCGTCGGTGTTACAACTTCTCGGCTTTACGGCGTCCTGTGGTACAAGTAACGGGGGCTTTTTTTCGTCGCCTTGACTGCCTGCAACCTCACCCCCGGAGGTCGCCGCCTTCAGTTTCCCCGGCGTGGACTTGGTGACCTCCTTCCACTGACGTCGGCTGTAGTTCGGTGGCGCGACGAAGGCGATTATGCCGGAGACGGAGAGCGTGGTCGACGTCCCAAACCTGGCTGGTAATCAGGCACACTGTCGTCGTTATTGGCACGGCGGTTGTCAAAATGGGACTGAGACAAGGGGAGTCCTTGAGAATGAGTGTCCCGGCGTGGTGCGTAGCCGTCGTTGGCGCATCGGTCGTCAGACCATTGCCGAAGAGGTCGAAACATATCTACGCGGTGCCAGCAATGGCGGGAAATGTGGCCCACACCTCCGCAGGTAAAACAAAGCGGGCGCCTATCTACAGTGCGCCAGGCGTCTGTTTTACGAAGGTGTGGACGCCGCAACGGCTCGTAATGTGGCAAATGCCGTGTCCCGTTGGGAGACGGCTCTTGGTACGGCGGCATTTCGTACGGCGGTACGACGGCAGGTCGTCGCGGTGTCTGTTCTTGTGGCGACCAAGGAACGGCTGCCGATGGCTGGCGGTACGACGGCGCAACGGGCGGTGGGCGGCGAAGCGCGGCTGCGTAGCTCATAGGTCGCTGATCGTCAGTAGGATCAGCTGTTGAAAACGCTTGGCGTATTTCTTCGCGGACAACTTCAGCGACAGACGCCGTGGGTGGTTCCGTGACCAGATTCCGGAACTTCAGTAGCTCTTCGCGAACAATCTCTCTTATCAAATCGCGCAACGAGCTTTGATTTTCAGATGCCGTAGCGGCGACTTGCATGTGGGCGCTGACGGACAAGCGATCGTATTGTCGGCATCGTAGGTGAAGCGCCCGTTCGATAGCCGTAGCTTCTTTGATGAAGTCTGTCACGGTGGTTGGCGGGTTCCGCAAAAGTCCGGCGAACAATTGCTCTTTAACGCCGCGCATGAGGTAGCGCAACTTTTTGTCGTCGGTCATGTGCGGGTCAGCTTTACGGAAGAGACGGGTCATGTCCTCAGCGAACATTGCGACCGTTTCATTGGGTTTCTGAACCCGTAGCTCGAGTAAATGCTGCGCACGTTCGCGCCGGTCGGCATCGGCAAATGTGTCAATCATTCCTCTTTTAAAGTCGCTCCATGATGACAAACTGCCTTCTCCGTTCTCGTACCAAGTTTTAGCGCTGTCGTCGAGATAAAAATAGGCGCGGGAAAGCCTTTGTTCAAGGGACCACTGGTTGGTGTTAGCGACACGTTCGTAGTGATCAAGCCATTCTTCAACGTCTTCATGTGCTCCACCACCAAAGCGATCAGGCACCAGCGGTGAAAAAAAGGTTACCTGAGATGGGGTTGGCAAACTACTGTCTCGTAGTAACTGTTGTGGATTGGCGGTGGCCATTGGTAGATCTGAGCGGTGCTTTGTAGAGTGTTCCTGTGAGAGAGTGAACTCTGGAAGGAGGCCTCGCAAGCGACGACTGAAGCGATGCACGGGAGTGTCGACAAGAGCTTCTGGGCTGGATGAACGGCTCCCCGTGGGAGTGTGGAGCATCAGGCGGGGTCGCGGACCAGCACCTCCACCAGTGTCGCAGTACAACGCGAACAAAGCACAAGTACGCCTTGAGGCAGCAGAAGCAGCGTGTTCTCAACAGCTGAGCCACAAGATCTTCTTCGTTCTCGCGTCAAGCCAGAGGCCCACTACCTGGTGTCCGCTAAATCCCCCCATCATCGTTTTTGTCCACATTAGACACGGGTCAATATATATATATATATATATATATATATATATATATATATATATATATATATATATATATATATATATATATATATATATATATATATATATATATATATATATATATATGTGTGTGTGTGTGTGTGTGTGTGTGTGTGTGTGTGTGTGTGTGTGTGTGTGTGTGTGTGTGTGTGTGTGTGTGTGTAGCCAGGGCACCGACCGGACTCCTCTCGTCTGGGACCGCGGTCAACGCTTCTATCTGCGTGGATCCTATATGAACTAGCTTCGTTCGATCTGCCCATCAGCCTCCCATGGACGCCGTACCCACATCCTTGGCGATCGGCAGTGCCAGCGTGAGTACAGAGGTCGCTCTACCCTCCACAGATCCGGTTCGGATCATCCGACAGCGCCAGAAAGCTGCGGCGTACAATCTCGCAACTCCACGTCACAACTAAAATTTTAATAGAGTCAAGCTCCAAGCTTCCTCCAGCCGCCTTACTAGCATTGTGCACAAGCAATGTCTTGTTTACTGCTGCCGCCTCACAAAACCTTGAGGCCTGCTCACCTGACAGCCGCCGTGTGCTTTGGTGTTCTCTCACAGAGCCACGACCTCCTCCATGGAGCTCTCCGAGCAACTAACCTGCTTGGCGCGCGCCCGCTTCAGACTTTTATCTATCGTCCTGCCATCACCGGCTCCATGCGATTTACCATTGTCCCTCGACATCGAGGATGACGTCTTTGAGTCACTCGACACCGTCGACTCACTCGGCACCCTCCATGCCTGTCTGGAATATCAGAAATGGGCAATGCCCATCGACAGCCTTCGCGATTCTGCCAAGGCCTGCCACAATTATGTAGGTGTGCAACAGCAGTCCTGGTCCCAATCTTGTGTGCAATGATAAATTTTCGTTTCGTTTCGTTTTTCTGATGCAATGGTTGGGAGCGTTATTGGTCCCACACTGAAACCACATTTGAGTCGCAGCAGCCGGTGAACCTGCCTCCATGCTGGCCTGCGCGGGAGTGCTTGGATGCGTCGGCCTGCAGTGAGACGGAGTCAGCTCCCTCCCAATCAGCCAAACCATCACCGCCGTCGTTGGCCGAGTGCACGGATGTCCACCACTTGCCAAGTACCATCTCACCTGAGGACAATGCCGTCCGCAGCAGCGTAGCACTGCTTTGATTCTACATTCGACGGCTCCAGCATTTCGCACACGGGCTCAAAGCGTGATTGCAGCGATGTTCTCGTCCCACTTAACGATATCACGTTAATCGAGGCTGGAATTACCAACATGGCTGTAGACATCAAAGACAAACCACTCGCACCTGAGGTTTGCTCTATTGCACCCACTGACCATTGCGGCAGACACCGCGACATTCATTGACCCACCGCAAGCAGCGCAGGCGTCGCCGCTCAGTGCAGCAGGTGGTGGTACAACGTGCACGATTTTCAGCGCTGTTTATAGAACTGTGACGGTATAACGAAATCGACGAGATGCAACCAATGTGGCCACTTTGTATGAGTCCATATCTGCTGCTCGCGTCTTCTTGTCTAAGTCACCAGTGTCTACCCCAGCGTGGAAGAGGCCTGCATCGACCATCCCGTCACAGCTAGTGTCGTCCTCCAGAATGCACCACTGTTAAAGTCTACAAGGTGAGGCGTTCACAACACTAGCAGCAACGGCACAGCCCTAACGTCCCTGAGCTGCGACCGCTACGACACAGCCAGTGTCAGCAACCGGAACCTCCATTGGCAAATTTACAGGTGAAGTACCAGCATGGTTGATTCCGGTCACTCTTGAATAGTCACTGCTGCCCACTGGAGACGTTGTCAGCAGCCCACCAGGCTCACAGTCGGAGTCGAGTGTAATGACAAGGAGCAACGCAAGGATTCGAGCTTGAACTGGGCAGTAGGGATGTGTCACGAGAGATGCGAGAAAAGGGAAAGGAAGACAAGGTCAGAAGAAGAGCAACCGGCCCAGCAAGTGGGTGTTGCCTCTTACTTCTCACCACTACAACACACACACACACACACAAACGCACACACACACACACACACACACACACACATATATATATATATATACTGAAGAAGTTTATTCAACGAGCCAAACGTACTTGGGAAGAGAAGAAACACAACATCCACAACTTAGGGGTTGTCTGAATTTTATCACCAACAAATTCGACCGGTGAACTGGTCGAAACCGTTGGTAATAACATTAAGACAACCACTAAGTTGTGTGTGTTTCTTATATATATATATATATATATATATATATATATATATATATATATATATATATATATATATATATATATATATATATATATATATATATATATATATATATATATATATATATGTGTGTGTGTGTGTGTGTGTGTGTGTGTGTGTGTGTGTGTGTGTGTGTGTGTGTGTGTGTGTGTGTGTGAAAGAAGTGTATACTCAAGGGCTCGTTTTGTCGTCTTTCGTCACCACATTATTAATGAGATACAACAAACAATAATGCCAAGGAATGTATAAGAGGAGTTATTAGACCAAATTGTAATGAAAATGTGAAGAAAGAAAAGTGGGGGAAAAAACTTGCCGTGGGAAGGAACCGAACCTGCAACTTTCAAATGTTGCGTTATTCGAAGGTCGCCGATATATATATATATATATATATATATATATATATATATATATATATATATATATATATATAATCTGTGAGCTCCTGCACAGACGGCTATGCCAGAAACACGCGCACATACATGAAAATGGAGTTACCTGAACGTATCGGCATTTTATGTACAAGTAGAAACATGGGAAGGCATTGGCTACGTCAGAGCTGGCTATTGCAGTCATGCAGGCAGGTTGCAGTAAAACTGCGAGTGTGTTTAATGTTGTAACAATAATAGTGTTTTTTAGATGCGGAGCATATAATACTCGAGGCTTGTAGTGCGGCGCCGTCCGCAAGCTTCCTCCTCCTTCTTCCACCATCTGTGCATCCCTTCCTCCTCTACACACCGCGCGCGCTTCACTCCTCCACCATCTGTGCACCCTTCCTCCTCTACACACCGCGTGCGCTTCTCCTCTTCACGAACATTCGCTAGCTGTATAATGTAGCGCGCATGCGCCGTCACGCTTCGAGAACATCGGCAGCTGACGCGCGCGCATGCGCCGTCGCGCTTCGAGAAATCGGCAGCTGACGCGCGCGCATGCGCCGTTGCGCTTCTCCCCCTTCTGGAACATTCGACAGCTGACGCGCGCATGCACCGTCACCCACCATCTGTGCCGCGCGCGCTTCTCCCCTTCGAGAACATTCTACAATTCTCCTGATTCTCCAGTGGACGCGCATGCGCCGTCGCGCTTCGAGAACATTCAACAGCTGACAGTGCATGCGCCGTCGCGCTGTATATATACTCAAGGTCGGCGCTCGCTCGCTCAGTTGCCGCTCGTCGGTTGGTTTGTACGGCGCGTCGACGTCCAAGGTCGCGGTGAAATGAATTCCAACGAATCCACAAACACAATGATCGACGTCCCTTCGACCAGCGCCGCCCTTTCGCACACGTGTGTACGTGTTCACTCATTTAACACCCCCTCCTACAACCACGTTAACCAATTTAGCCATCGACCCAAGTAAGTCGCAATTTAACACCCCATTTCACAACCACGTTAACCAATTTAGCCATCGACCCAAGTAAGTCGCACTTTAACACCCCGTTAACCAATTATATGCTCCGCATCCTCCTCAGTGTTCCCCCGAGGGAAGCTGCGGGCAATTTTCTTATTCTTGGATATTAACATTAACAGAGCAGTGTTTCGGTAAACATTCGTGCACGTTTCTCATTTTTATGACGACTATGCTAGGAACCTCGAAGCACGAGGATGACGAAGACACCCACATAACGGCACTCGGTGGTGGTTGTGGTGGTGTTGGTGGCGTTGCAGCAGGCGGGGTTAACCTGGCCTGCATGGCCGGCAACTGTTCCGCCTGAGCATCTCCTGAATTCGGAAAATGTCACCACGTGTGACAGCCCAGTGTCTCGCAGGAAGACCAACAAAATTCGTTGCACGTTCCTCCTAGTTGCCCTCGGTCCTTCAAGAAAAATGACGTTGTTGAGACGCGTCGCTCGGCAGAGCTGCGCAAGTGAACAACTCGCGTCCCAAACAACAACTGACTTTTATTACCACCCTTCCTCTCGAAGATAACTTTCTCGTGCGGGCGCATGCGCTCTCTGCACCGCACACAGAAGCACCACTTTGCGTCGCCACAGTACTCCCCCCCCCTCCCCTAGTGAGTGCGCGCACAACGGCCGCACTCGGACGACCCACTGTGGTTCATAAGTTCATGCGCACCGGGGGTCTCGTACACCGTCCACTCCGCGTAAACCGTTTGAGGACTTGTTGGAGCTGCGCTACGTGGTCTGCCGGGGGTGCCTGCGAAGATGGAGCTCGAGGTGGTGCAGGTCATCTTTAGGTGGTGCAGTGTCATCTTTAAAAGAAGAAATTGGCCCGTCCCCTCTATCTTCCCGCCACCGCATTGCCACCCTTTGCTTGTTTCATAAACTTTGTCACAGTCCACTTGCAATCAAACCTTAAATTCCCCCCCCCCCCCATTTTGCAGGTCATATCGCATTGGCCATGTCTTTCAAGTTGCCCGTCAACGTTCCCGCACCGTTACTTTTGCTGCCTCATTTTTTCTTCGTGCAGCAAAAGACTGGAATGACCTCCCCCACCAAATTGCAGCAATTACCTGTCCATCAACATTTATGCATAGCGTCACAAGCCATTTTTCAAGCTAATTCATGGCTTTTTTGTATGTTTTTTGTAACCCCACCCCTTATGTAATGTTTCCCTGGGGACCTTTAAGGTAATAAAATGAAATGAAATGAAAGGTGCTTCGCTGTCGGAGTCCACGTGTGCTGATTTTACGCGGTCTGGAGAAACCACGTCGTGACGACCACCTCTGTCGATTGTAATGTGCTTGGCTGCCCGTCGCAGCACCTTGAAAGGCCCGTCGTACGGGGGCCGGAGTGGAGGCTGTACGGCGTCGTGCCTCACAAACACGTGAGAGCAGGAGGAGAGTTCCCGGTCCACGTAGACTGGCCGGGCTGCGGGCGGACGCGGAGGAACAGCGCGTAGCTTGCTCATGATGTCTCGCAGTCGCACGGCGTAGTCCGCGTTCGCGTACACCTTTTCGTCCTTACTGGTAGTGAAAAACTCCCCTTGAAGGCGAAGCGTTTTTCCGTACACCAGTTCAGCGAAGCAGCATCCAATATCCGCTTTCAGAGCCGTCCTAACGCCCAACAGAACAAACGGCAGTGCCTCTACCCAAGTGTGACTCGCAGTAGCCGTCAGGCTCGTCTTCAGATGGCGATGGAACCTTTCCACTATACCGTTGCTTATCGAATGGTGGGCAGTTGTTCTGATGCGGTGAGTACCCAAGAGCCGGGTGACGCTTGCGAACAGGGCGGACTCAAACTGTGTTCCGCGATCCGTAGTCACGGTTGCCGGCACTCCGTAGCGGGCCACCCAGTAGAAGATAAGTGCGCGGGCGACGGTATCAGCAGTCATGTCTGGAATGGGCACGGCCTCCGGCCATCGCGTGAAGCGATCGATGCAGGTTAGCAAGTAGCTTTGCCCTTGGCACAACGGCAGTGGTCCCACAATGTCAACATGCACATGGGCAAATCGACAGTCCGGCAGAGGAAAGGATCCCAAGGGGGTCATAGTATGTCGCTGAACTTTGGAGCGCTGGCATGCGATGCACTCTCGTGTCCAGTATGGGACATCCCGGTTTATTCCTGGCCACACGAACCTCGCTGTGCATAGCCGTTGCGTGGCTCGAATCCCGGGATGCGCCAGGCTGTGCAGCAAGTCAAAAATGCTGCGACGGAGGTTCTAGGGGACGAGCGGTCGGGCCTTGCCTGTAGACATGTCGCAGCATACGGATCCTGTGGGTTCTGCCAACCATTGCAGCTTCCAGGCGCTGGTTGAAGACGTCAATAGACGCTTCAATTCTCCATCACTGTGTTGAGCCGTCGTAAGTGTGGTGAAGTCCACGCCGCTCGGCAGGCTGATGGCATTCACTGGACCGCGCGAAAGAGCGTCGGCAGCAGCATTATCCATGCCACTAACATGGCGTATATCTGTCGTGAGTTCTGCGATGTACGACATTTGGCGGAGCTCCCGTGCCACGTGCGCACCAGAATCGGAGTTCGCGCGCAATGCGTAGGTGAGTGGCTTGTGATCCGTGAGCACAAAAAATTCTTGTCCTTCCACATAATGTCGGAAATGCCGGATAGCCACGTATATGGCCAGGAGTTCCTTACCGAAGGTGCTGTACCTTCGTTCGGACGGGCTCAGTTTTCTGGAGAAAAAGGAAATTGGTCGCCACACTCCGCTCACCCTCTGCTGCAACACGACTCCAATCGCTGCATCGGAGGCGTCCACCATGACGCACTGAGGAACGCCCAACCGCGGGTACGTGAGCATGGTAGCATTTGCGAGAGCTTCCTTTATCATCCGGAACGCTTGTGTGGATTGGTCGTTCCACTGAATGGCAGTTGCCTTAGATCCAGATGCCGCAAGTAGGCTGTGGAGAGGGTGAAGGATGTTGGCGCATTTCGGGATAAACCTACGGTAAAAATTCACGAGTCCCAGGAACTCTCGAAGCTGGCGGAGGTTTTTCGGAGTGGAAACTGCCGTACTGCTTCCACCTTGTCCTTCTGGGGCTGTACTCCGGCACTTGAAATGCTGTGGCCCAAAAATGATAGTGTAGGTACCCCAAACATGCACTTTGCCGTATTGATAACGATGCCGTTCTCTGTCAGTCGCTGAAATACGTATCGCAAATGCCGCTCGTGCTATTCAGGAGTGCTGCTAGCAATCAGAAGATCATCGAGGTATACCTTGCAAAGGTCGAGGCCACGGACAACGCCATCTATAAACCGTTGAAAAGTTTGGCCGGCGTTGCGTAAGCCGAAAGGCATGCATAGGAGCTCGAACATTCCGAACGGCGTTGTTATTGCGGTCTTGGGGATATCCTCCGGTGCTACGGGTATCTGATGATATGCTCGCACTAGATCTATCTTAGAGAAAATGGTAGCACCATGCAGGAAGGAGGTCATGTCATGAATGTTCGGGACTGGGTAACGGTCTGGCATGGTTACCCGGTTCAGCGCTCAATAGCCCCGCAAGGGCGCCAATCACCGTCTGTTGATTTTAGGACCATGTGAAGAGGTGACGCATATGGGCCGGATAAAGGACGTACTATCCTGAGTTCCATCATGTGGGCAAACGCCTGTCGAGCCAACCGCAGCTTCTCGGGTGACAGGCGCCGTGGTCGCACATAGACCGGTGGGCCTGTGGTTTCGATGTGATGCAGAACGCCGTGCTTTACTTCTGGAACTGCCTGTGGCTGTCGTGTCAGCTCTGGAACTCTTGTAGTATTGCGGTGAAGTAAGCTTCTCCAGCCGGACTGAGCAAGGCCGGGCTGATAGGGGGGTGCCAACACGGCGTGCCTTGTACCGCTCCCCGAGAAACGGGATCTTGAAGCCGTTTGTTGCGGACGTCGACCAACAGACCGAAGAACTGGAGAAAGTCTGCGCCTAGTATGGCGAATTTGACATCAGCAGCTATGAACACCCAGCTAAACGTTCTGCCGAAACCGAAGTTCAGCGACAGTGAACGATGGCCATATGTTGTTATCACCGTGTTATTGACAGCTTGCAAGGGCGATGTACTAGGTTTCTTTCTTTCAGCTTGTGACGCCGGTATAATGCTCACCTCGGCGCCTGTGTCCACTAAGAAACGTACTCCGTTGTTGCGGTCGGTAATAAAAAATACTGAGGGATGACTTGGAGGCAACGTAGTAGCACTGGTCGCCCTCAGTGCCTGCCGCGGCTGTTTCCCGAGTGCGCGAACGGTGGGACACATTTACGCGCACTACTTCCGAACCTCCGATGATACCAGCAGATATGCTCGTGCTGCTCTTGCGATAGCGGCGTGTTAGGCTTGGTTATCGTTGGCGCCCTCCTGCTAGCGTGCAAAGCTGATACTGTTTCGGCAAGTCGAGCAATCTCCTCACGCATCTCTTGAAGTTCGTTTAGAGGCTGTTGCGCTTGCACGGCAGCCATGGGTGTGGGCGGTGTCATTGCTACCAGTTTGTCAGCAAGTTCGGCGGCTGCGGTTAAATCCTTGTGCTCTGAGGCCGCGATGACCATGCGGACGCCTGAAGGCAAGTTTTGCAAAAAAAGTTCTTGGAGCAATACTCCATCTATCGTGTTTGATGTTCCGCCAAGCAACTGTTGCATGTGCCGCAAAAGCTGACTAGGAGTACGGTCGCCGAGTTCTGTGCCGCGAAGCAACTGCTGCAGTCGTTGTGGTTCGGAGGGCGTAACTCGGCGAACAAGGGTTTCTTTTAGCGTTGCATATGCGTTTTCGACAGGTGGTGCGAGCAACAGATCCCTGATTTCACTGGCTATGGCGGGCGGCAGACCGCTGACTACGTAGTGGTATTTCGTAAGGTCTGCGGTGATTCGTCTGGCTGCGAACTGAGATTCCACTTGTATGAACCAAAGTGCGGGGTCCGCAGTCCAAAAAGGGGGCAGCTTACCGTCGACTGAGGAGACTGTCGGAGGGGCGTCGGTCGTGGACGTTGAATCCATATTGCGGCTGGTTCGACACTCCGGTCGCTGTGTCTGTATTCCGAGCCCCGCCGCGGTGGTCTAGTGGCTAAGGTACTCGGCTGCTGACCCGCAGGGCGCGGGCTCGAATCCCGGCTGCGGCGGCTGCATTTCCGATGGAGGCGGAAATGTTGTAGGCCCGTGTGCTCAGATTTGGGTGCACGTTAAAGAACCCCAGGTGGTCTAAATTTCCGGAGCCCTCCACTACGGCGTCTCTCATAATCATATAGTGGTTTTGGGACGTTAAACCCCACATATCAATCAATCTGTATTCCGAGTCCGGGTCACCAATGTTGAGACGCGTCGCTCGGCAGAGCTGCACAAGTGAACAACTCGCGTCCCAAACAACAACTGACTTTTATTATCACCTTTCCTCTCGAAGATTACTTTCTCGTGCGGGCGCATGCGCTCTCTGCACCGCACACAGAAGCACCGCTTTGCGTCGCCACAACGTCATCAACTGTCCGGTGCCTATGACAGCCTTTACGCAAGGTGCGGATCATCGCTGCTCTTTGCACATCAAACTGTGGGCAAAGCTAAATGAAATGTTCAATATCCCCGATGTCCCCGCAGACGGCACAGAACAGGGAAGCGTATCTCCCAGTCATGAATGACCAGGCCGGGGTGTATGCGGAGCCGGTTCTTATGCGGTACAACAGCGTCGCTTGTTCACGAGAAAGTCCATGAATTACACATGCTTGGTGTGTAAACTTGTGGATCACCTTGAAATGACTGCGTATCACATCTTTGTTGTTCTGGTAAGTCTTGGGAGCTTTTACTTTTGGAACAGATATCCGTGCTTCGCATGCAAGAGCATCAGCCTTTTCACTGCCTTCAATGCCAACGTGGGATGGCATCAACTGAAACTTTATATTAAAACTCTTGCCATTTTGGTGTTTAATTAGTGCCAGAGATTGCCTGGTGAACTTTTCTTGAGGTAGGCCACGATGCAGTCTTTGTAGCGCCGACGGCACTCGGGACAACTAGGCGGCTGCTGCGATGACCGAGTGCACCATGCTCAATCAGCCAATAGTGGACTTAATGGCTCGGAGGGCTGATTTCTCAACTTGTAGCGTCATTTGTAGAAAGGATAGAAAACAATGTTTGACTGACTTTGACACCGCATTGTGAATCCCAAGCCGCGTGCTGCGCTAAAAGTTTTGGCTCGCGTGTTTTCGGGAGCCTTGATCGCCGATAGACAGCGTTTCCTGATCCTTCTCAATAAGTGTTGCAGGGTCCTTTTAAAAAGGTATGCAGCCCAACATGGTGGCCACCCGTAAAATAGCCTATAACCACCACTGCAAGTCTGTCGTCTCTAAGAGTTCCAGCAAGGCCGTCATCTCCTGCATCAGCGATGACCTCTCCCAACGGCATTCCAAGATGGTAAATCTCATAAGGTGACTGCATGCATTTTCATGTGTATGAATTGTGATAAGCATCACTACTATCGCACAAAAACTTTTGTTAATGTATTACACGTTTCACTTGAATACCATGGCCCACCGCTATATATGTAAACAGCTGGCATCATAGTTTTGCGTTCATCATAGGATGTAAAAACCAATAGGCCATCGACCGAACGCCGCATGACTTACTTACGCGTGGGTGAGTAGAACATTTTTTCGACCATTGTTTGCTATAGAATATCGGGAAGGTATCCTACCACCATAAATGTGAGGGAGGTATTTTATCTGCGAACTAGCGGGCGCACGTTCCCGTACTTCCAATGTGTCTGAATGGTTCAATTGAAGCTGCACGTACCTCTCTATAGATGACACACTTTCAGAGTTTTACTACCTCGGTTTCATCACGAAGTCCTGCATGGACATTGTGCAGGCCATAAATGCCCTTACGGCTTCATTTTTTTTGGTGACCGATCCGAGACGCTCGTAGAAACGACAATAACAATCATGGCTTCACGCATTCCACAAGGTCGGTCTACGTATTTATTAGCTTCGTGCCTAAATGCTGTTCAAGTCTACTGTATCGCCGTCTCAACGGTTTTATTGATTGGAACTTACTTCTTTCCTTGTCATGTTTTTGTTTTGAAGATTCCAGTCGTCAGGCCGAACAACAGAGAATAATGACCGACTGGGAAAACAGTATCAACAAAACTTACTTTGAAAATCTTTTCACATCCAAACTTATCCTCTTGTTGACGCACTTGCTCTGGTTTTTCCTACAGCACCATAAGAAAAGCGAGAGTGGCGTAAAATGATGAAAAATGTGGAGCTACGACATGTCCCTCTGCCAAACACATAAAAATAGACGGAATGCCAGTAGAATAACCTATAAGACAGAAAAACACACACACGCACGATCATAAATATAAAGCGCACGTGCTGACACGTATAAACTTACACAGACGAACGTACAGAAAGCCAATTCTGGGGGTTCTGCTATAAATCTTGCTCGAGTGCCGTAACGGATTCCTACATGTGGGCGATAGCCGAGTTAGAATATGGCACTCCGGAGGGCACTTTACGGGAACTGTATTGCCGGACGAAAAAGATCGACAGCCCCGCAGGACGCTGGAATATACCGGTAAATAAAGCGAAGAACGAGATGTCCATAAAGGAGTGCGCAAGGCGCGATAAACTGTGACCAAACCCTTTATAACGGTCGAGCGCTAGAACTAAATCGCTATCACATTATTCTGCAACTCTTTTCTTCAGCGTCTTTGCTATCTCTTGTTCAATTTTATCACCCTTTCCCACTGATGTTTTCTCGAGCTATCTGTGCAAGAAATCGTCATCATCATTGCAGCCTGCATATTATGTCCACGTAGGAATATTTCTTCCAGTTATTTCCAGCTTACCTTATCTTTAGAGAGTCGTGTTTTCGCCTCCATCGAAAAGCGAGCGCCAGTGGCGGGATGTGGTTCCCTACGTGTAGTAGAGGTGGTTCATAACATGGCTTTTCTATTCGTCTTCTGAAATGATATGAATGGTAACTTCGTCTTTATTGGAGTTGGTTGTACCCAAATGACAAATAAAATACTCGGGCAACAAATATTCAAACGAGAAATAAGCTGAGCAAAAAAAAAAAACCCTCAGCTTTAGCCCAAGGAACCTAACCAAAGCATACTTTGCCCCGCTCCTCCTCTAAAGTATAAAGAAACTACGGCGCTAAAAGTGTTAATTCCATCGTAGCCGTCGCAGCAAGAACGAGACGGATGTAGGCAGCGTTGCAGTAAACACAGGACAGGCAACTTTAGGGCGCACCTCCTGTGCATGGCTGGCGATTTCTCTGTAGCACTGGGCGTCACTCTTCACTACGCTTTGTGTATATTGTAAGCGTTGGTTCATTGTAGCAGTGTTTAGGTAGCCTTTTTAATTTCTCTCGCAATTTTATTGTTTTTCGAATATATTACATGAACAAAAAATGCAACCAAACAATAACTTATGTCGACAAGATATTTACCTGCAAAGATGTTCATTGCGTGCTTTCGCTGTGACTGTTTATCGCGGGAGAAAGGAGCATTTGTTTTCTGCTTCTTTTTATTCTATTTTTTGTTGGCGTGCTTAAAACGGTTTACGTTTCAATCCATTCGTTCGTGAGTCATTTACAAGAACTTCTCTGCCATGTCCGGCAGTTCTATCTGCTTTACTTCCTGGCTCAAGTTTTTTATATGTAGTATAACAAGTTTTATTCTCTTAGAGGGGTTATTTTTGTTTTATGTGAACAAAAATTACAACGTGTAGTAATGGCTACGAAGGTAGCCTAACTGCTGTGTTAGCTTCTGATGTAGACGCTAGTTATTGACTAGCGCTGCGCAGACGTGTTTTTTTTCTGCCATGGAGAGATGTTTAATACAGCGTATCAAAGAATCTTCGAGAACCAGCTAAGTCTATTTCGCAACGTCAGGCATCGGTGGAAACAAAACAAGCCTTCTGGCGAGACACGATTTCAGCTCTAATAATGGTACCCTTCCAGCGGTTCGGTCTCCTTCTAGGTATGCTATGCATTTGTTGAAGCAAGTTGCATTTGTTGGAGCAATCTCTGACGCTATGAAACACTTTCAACGCAGAGTTGATGTATTTTCTTCATCCGGAAGCTACTGAGTGTCGCTCGAGTGCACGAGCGGTTATGCAAGCCTTCAAGCTTACGCTCTCTCTACGTGAACTTTATATGCAGCTGCTTTAGGACACGAGCAGGCAATCTTTTAGCGTCACCACTAAAAATAAAAATTAAAATACATACGAAACACATTCGCATGATTCATAGCTACAAATGTTGCGAGCCTACCATGATTCGTTCTAAGAAACTTCTAAAGGCACAAACACTCAGATTGAGGATTCTGCTGCCTTGCGATGCATGCGAGTACCCATAAAGAATCAGAGAACATACTGCTACCGCAAAACTAGCGCGTCTCCAAGAAAGAAAATCTCATTCCACCGTCCAGAACTTGTGACTGATACTCGATTAGTGTACACGGTACTCAAATTTGCGTCCCTGCACTTCGGACGCAGAAAATCTCGCAAAGAGAGCTTTTTTTATAGCATGTCATTATTTACGAGTTGTTTTTTTTTTTGCTCGTGTCTTTGTCTCGAATCATGGTGTAAGTGAATGCCCACTTGTGAGGCCCCTTCTTTCTCGAAAAAAAAAACGCAGGGGGCCCTGAACCGTCGCCTTTAGAAGTTCAACGCGATAGTTACATTCTGTTCGTAGTGCGCACTTCAAACAATTAGTGCATGAAACATTTTCGGATTTGCTATGCAATTTATACGTAGCCTTGAGGAATACAGGCACAGTAGCGTAAGTGCATTTTGTAGTGGGGTGCCTGGTTTCGACCACGGAGCCATTATCATAATCACATATTCTGACGCCCGTTGGCAATGAACGCTTGACCACGCATTATTCACGCGATGGCGTTAGAGAGTTCCTGTCGCATAAATTCTGCCATCAGTGTCGGCACCGTTGGTTGTAAGCGAAAAATCGTCCGTGAGTAAAAAATCGAGTAAGAAGCAAATATAAGAAACACTATAATTTTCGTTCTCGTTGAGCGTCGAACCCGGGCCGTTCGCGTTGCAAGCAGGTGTTCGACCACAAAGCCGCCATGTTACTTGCAGCTGCTTTGGGAAAAAACACGACATAAATGCCATGTAGTGGAAGGAGTCTCCTTAAAGCATTTTGTTCGACAGGTGTGATGACGAAAACGAGCCCATTCGGCGATTTGTAGGCGCATTTGGCAGGCATTCTGCAGCCATCGCCGTTAAAAACACACAGAAACTTTCAAGCAGCTCCCAAAATTGACAACTATGTCTATCTAGCGGGAAACATCGTGACTTTTCAGAGGCGTTGATCAAGCAAATAGCAAACGCTAGATAATGTGCTGCCATCTGTGAGGCATTATGAAACTCTTTATCCCCCTTCGAGGAAACGCCATTTTAACGCACTTGGGGCCGGATTTCGCTATCACGCTCAATTCTTGAAGGTGAAGCTTAAAGGTCCCCCAATTTTTTACTGCAATATTTCATGTTGAATGGTGAAGCGTATATACAGCACGCCGGTGTTTGCGAAGCATGAAAGCTACTTTCACTGCATTTACAAGCAGAGGAAGTTCTTTTCACTGTTTGCACAAGTAGATGCGTGGCCGTCATTCTTCCGGTTGCGATAGCGAGTGGACGGCGGATCATGTGCGCCAATGTAGCGGCCCGTGCCGGTCACAGAAACAGGATGGCTGCCGATGGCGACAGTGATTACGATATAGTGCAGTCTAGTATGCCTGCTAGCCGTGTTTTTCACAACACGATGATTGTGATAGCGCTCGAACAGAACGACGGCAGAAAGACAAGAAGAAGATTACCACTCGTCTTGTCCCTTTGTCGTTGTTCTGTTCTCGCGCCATAACTATGGTCATGTCATACCAACTGGACCAAACCACCCCGCTTCCAAGTTCACAACGCGTTAGTTTTGCATGGAAATGTGCGTGAGCAGCCATACAAGGTCGAAGACTTCCGAGATGCCCTCGACGTGGTTGGTGTGCCGTCGCGTTAGGGGCGCACCAAATCAATCACGTGTGGGCGGTGACCTTGAGCACCGGTGCAGCAACGAAGAAGTTGCCGCATTGAAAGAGTTGATGGTAAAAAGACATCGGTGTGTCGTCTTCGACCCCGAGGACCAGCAGGTCAAACTTCGGCTATTTTTGATGTTGTATGGCGTCCAGGACGACGGCATCCGAACAGCGTTCACCATGTTCTGGAACATGACCGAGGTGACGCGGGAGTGCTGGCGAGTGCACGGCATGCGTGAAAAGGGTTCTACCAAGAGGACGGCGCAGCTGCAGTTGAAGCCAGGAGTGAAGGTGGACGACCTGCCCCACCAGCTTCGAGTTGTCGGTGCCCGGAAGGGCAATGCAATGCCTACGCTGCCACGGCGCGGGCATGTGCATCAGACGAGAGTGCAGGGTTCCCTGGTGTTCCAAGGGCCAGCGTTATGGTCATGCGGACGTGGGTTGCGTCCACACCTACGCTATGGTGACGGGTTTGTTAAAGGCAGACGAGCATGAGGAATTGATGGACGTCGCCGAGACTAAAAAGGCCACGAGGGGAACGGACGAGGCTGGAAAGCGCGTTGGGTCACCGTACGCGACGGCGCCTTCCAATGGTGATGGCCCAAAAAGGGAGAGCCCCATGCTCATACATTCTGCAGAAGGCTCATTCGGGTCGACGGTCAACGTGAAGGCATCCCAGGTCCTGCTGGCGGCGTCATCAGAAGGTGACACCGGCAAAGGTGTTCAGCAAGAACTGCTAAGAGTGGCGGGTGGCATCTGGCGCAACTGGTAAAGTGAAGGACGGCTGGCCAACTTCTCAGATCACCGATCGTAAAAGCCTGGGCAAGCCACTACCGGAGAAAGCGGCCATTCCTAAGCCTACCAGTGCTACCGCGGCATCGATGCACCCACACACCCTGACCAGCAACGACGGAACCCAGGCCATGACGTCTAGCGTCGAAGAACCGTCGGTTAAGACTACACAAGGTCGGCGGCCGTCTCTTCAACCGCGCCCCGACGTGTCATCGGACAGGCGAAGTGGTAACGCCGAGCCTGTCAGTCAAGCTCAAGTACTTGGGCCAGACGGTACCACTGGCCATGAGATCGTCCAGCCACATGCTAGACGTGAGAGGTAAGCACCGCGCTGCTGGTCTGTTTTTAAATGGCTTCTGCAAATCCGTTAAAAGTCACTACAATGAACGTCAGAGGACTGGCAGAAAAAGAAAGTAAAGCTAGCTGCACAGAGTTTTAACGGAACGTGACATAGGCATGCTGGTGGTGCTGGTAACAAAGGTCCATGGCGACGAAGAGACCAGCAGCATGGTGCAACGTTTCACGTCTCGGTTCTTTATTGTCATGAAGGAAGGAAAAACACAGGAGGGAGCATGACGTCACGCACCCAGCCTTAGCAAGCCGACCCGCTTCGATGCCATCAAAGTCGGCCCTTTTGCCGTGAGATCACGCAATAACTGAGGCTTGCCGAGATGTTCTTGTTTGGTTGTCGGTAGCTTTTAGTGAAAGAGCGGCAGTTTGGCAGCTTCACGGAGCGCCCAGCTGATCCGTGAAGCTTCACGGAGCGCCCAGCTGATCCGTGAAGCTGCTTTGGAAACATCACGTGGCTACTACGAACCAGTATTGGTTTGACTAGCAGTTCGCTTTTGCGAACGGCCGGATGTCATATGAACGCCCGCATTTTGTTCGGGGACAATTATATGGTAGACACAGCATGTTTTCAGAGTAGGCTATGGCGTGATTAACTCAAACTATGCCGGCTACTAACTGTCCCCGCACAAAATGCCTGCGATTTCTTCGCTTTTTGACAGCTGGCCGCGCACGAAATCGAACTGCCGGTCAAACTGCTACTGATGAGCAAATAGCAGTACCGCTTTTCATTTCATGGCCGGCAAAGCGTGTTTTGCTACACGAAGCTGCAGAAACAACCCTGTCTGCAACAGGGCACAGCCACGTAGTAACACTTTCGCCCTTCAACTTCTCGCAATAATCTTACGCCGCATTCCTTGAGACGTGTCTACATAAAATCATTGACAGCGAAAGCTCTTTTAGCTTCGAAAAAAAAACATTGTCATTCGGCGCCAAAGCCCAGAAACTTGAGCACAGCGTTCACGGTAGTGCTTCTGCGCTGCGAGCGAGGAAGCACTTTTCAAAACAAAACAAAATCGAGAGAACTAAAACCTACCGGGCGCGCTGACGTTTTGGTCGCATGTTGGACCGACTTGGTGGACTTCAATCGCGTTGCGCAACGCTTCCTCCTGTATTTTTTCTTCCTCCATGTTATTGAAGATAGCAACGTAGTAGTCACGTCAGCAGTTTGTGCATTTTATGTCAAGAAGTTACCGGGGCTCAAATTAAGCGGCTATATTTCGTGTCCGGTGGGCCGGTGGTGGCTGTTGATTTTTCTTTAAATAATAACAAGTGGTGTACTGTGTGTATGTGTGTGTACACGCCCAACAATGTTGAAGAAAGGGCCCTGTTTTTTCACGGCCTAGAACAATTGATGTGTGCGGGAAGGCCAAGAATCTGTTGGGCAACTATAATTGTGTCCTCAGCGCACACGACAAGACTAGCACACTCAGCATAAAAAAGCACTGATGTGTTGACGCGTATTGTCGAGAAGTGAAATCTCGTTGATGTCGCAGGATGTCGTCCGTGTGTTTAGAAAAAGTTGTTAACGATTTAGAGTACGATGCACTCAACTATCGGAGAGCAGAAAGCCGTCCCATGTAGTGCAGAAATCAAATAACGTGGACGTGTGCGAGTGCGGTAAGGTTCACGCGATTTGGAAGTCGTATACTCACGCAAGACTTGACCGCATTTACGTAATCATTGACATTCTGCCAGCCTGTACTAGTTACGACGTAGCCCCAGTCTTGTTCTTTGGTAACTAATAGAGTGCACTACAGAAGTCGCCGAGCAAAGAAACTTTTTCTGTGAAAAACGAGGAAATTTATTACGCTATTTCAGAACGAGGAATTTAATTTAACTGTAAGCGAGAAAATCGAAAAATTAAGCACCACCAATAACTTACATATGTGGCTGCAGTGGGAGTTAGGTAAAAGAACTGTAAAATTCAAGGCAATCAGTAGGGCTTCGTGCAGTCGGTACGAAGAAAAAAAAAGAAAATGAATTAAAATCACTTCTTGACAAGCTGCTTGAGCAAGAATGACGAGCCCCGGGGAAATGGCCGGAAGACATAAGAAAAAATTGGCCCCATATCTGCATGTTTCACTGCAAATGTCATCGAAATACGATAGCCTTGCGTGTCAAGAGAGTGAACGAAATGTTTATTTGATGTCCTGCGAGAAAAAAAAAATCGGTGAATTATATTCAGGAAGTGCCGCGTTAAAGAGTCTTGATCCGTGCAGCGAAGGCGAACTAGTGCGTCGAGGAGCATTAGACACGATCGCCATCTGGCAGCTATCTTCGAAAACAAAGGACGGCGTGTGCGCCCACAGAGAAAGATGCGCGCCTGTCTTGGAGGCGATAAGGTGTAGAACGCAAAGTGACGGGAAGGTGCCACCACCATTTCGTCTTAGCAAAGCGTTGGAAACACTTGCTTTTTTGATCATCACATTGCACTGTCAGAGCTGCATGATAAACGCTATGGTCCTTAAAATTATTTATGTGTGCCTTCTCTAGTATAAAGACGCGCATACAAAATATTGACACGTTGTTACAGTGCCTCAGATATGCGCAATAATTGTTTTTAATGGACGATCGCACAAGTAAGAACGCAGAGACTTGAGCAATGTTGGTAGGCGCTGCGGATGGGGTATGCCGTTTGGGGTATCGTTACGGCGGACAAACAGACAAATGTACAAACGGAAAGACAGGTAGACTAAACTTTTTGCGTCGAAGTACCCCAAGAAAGACTACCGTCTTTAACACAAACCAAAAGATAGAGCAGCTGGATGAGCAACGCTGTCAGGATGCGCTCGTGAGGGCAAGGGCAGAGGACACCACTGTGGGCGAAGCACCGACCAAGCGCGCGTAAGGTTGGAAAAAACTCGTGCTGAAAAGAAACACGTACGTGAAATAGAATTGGGCGGTTCCGTATCAAGCGATACAGAGCAGATATCACGAGCCTTCACGGAACACTGTTGGAAGTTGTTCGAGTTGCATGACATAGACTTCAAGAACGAATTCCTGCCGCTTATACCTTAGCTGGATGACGAAAGAAAGGGGAGTCTTGAATGTGCAATAACAGTAGCCGAAGTTAAGCGTGACAAAGGCAAGTTCAATGCCGGAAAATCTTCTGGACTGGACAGATTAACTGCCTCGTTTTATAAAACTTTCAAACACGAAATCAGCCCTGCCTTGACTTCCATATTTATTGAGGCATATAATTTAGTAACTCTGCCCACATCGTACAGGTTACACTGTATAAAACACTGTTTACAGGCAAAAATCGAGGATGTACTTAAACTGAAATCCGTATCTGCACATAGACCACTAGCGTTAAAAAAATTGCCCGCAGCTTCCCTCGGGGAACGCTGAGGAGGATGCGGAGCATATAATTGGTTAACGGGGTGTTAAAGTGCGACTTACTTGGGTCGATGGCTAAATTGGTTAACGTGGTTGTGAAATGGGGTGTTAAATTGCGACTTACTTGGGTCGATGGCTAAATTGGTTAACGTGGTTGTAGGAGGGGGTGTTAAATGAGTGAACACGTACACACGTATGCGAAAGGGCGGCGCTGGTCGAAGGGACGTCGATCATTGTGTTTGTGGATTCGTTGGAATTCATTTCACCACGACCTTGGACGTCGACGCGCCGTACAAACCAACCGACGAGCGGCAACTGAGCGAGCGAGCGCCGACCTTGAGTATATATACAGCGCGACGGCGCATGCACTGTCAGCTGTTGAATGTTCTCGAAGCGCGACGGCGCATGCGCGTCCACTGGAGAATCAGGAGAATTGTAGAATGTTCTCGAAGGGGAGAAGCGCGCGCGGCACAGATGGTGGGTGACGGTGCATGCGCGCGTCAGCTGTCGAATGTTCGAGAAGGGGGAGAAGCGCAACGGCGCATGCGCGCGCGTCAGCTGCCGATGTTCTCGAAGCGTGACGGCGCATGCGCGCTACATTATACAGCTAGCGAATGTTCGTGAAGAGGAGAAGCGCACGCGGTGTGTAGAGGAGGAAGGGTGCACAGATGGTGGAGGAGTGAAGCGCGCGCGGTGTGTAGAGGAGGAAGGGATGTACAGATAGTGGAAGAAGGAGGAGGAAGCTTGCGGACGGCGCCGCACTACAAGCCTCGAGTATTAGATGCTCCGCATCTAAAACGTGGAGATACATGAAGATACTTCGGGCCTTTTTTTGCTTTACTTCATGGGAAGCAGAGCACCCTTCCTGGCATTGGTCGGAATACGTTTTAGGAGCCTTCAAGGTCCCATTCTTCGCCAACGGACTGCCGGTCATACTGTCCAACAGCTATCTCACAGGGGACTGTCTATGCCCAAATCTTTTTTTTATTTTTAGGTTTCTGAAAAGTTTGAATCATGGGGCAGGGACCAGCAGGACGAAGGCGCTCCCACAACCGTCGCGTGGACGCTGTCGTGCCCGCAACGGTGCAGCGTCGCTGCACGCGACATCGCGAGCTAACTAGGCGGCGTGCTTTGCAGTATCCACCCGTCATCGGCACTTGCATTCTCGTTCGCGATTTTAGCACGGCTTGGACGTTTGCCGGACAGTTGGTACGCAGTTGCTGGTGGCACGAGCTCAGCCTCCCGAATCTGCTTTTGCGCCCGGACTGCACTATAAGCCTGGGGATTGCGAGCTCTCTCACTATCGGCGATCTTCAAAGTTGTGCATGGCTTACTCATGTGGAGGAGACGGAACCAGTTTTATTGACAGAGTAGATGTGGTCCTCAAGCTGGCTCCACGCAGGCTGCGAACCTTTCGGCCCAGGCAGAAATAGCGAGCTGCTTCTCCTTGATTGGTGTTTTAAGGAGCTCCTCTCACGCTGGCCGTGAGCCATCTGGCAGGAGCATTTGGGGGGGGGGGGGGGGAGGAGCCACCACAACACATGATTTTGTGTGGCCACTTTTTGCGCGCTACAGTTTTGGCCGATGGGGCTCACCAATTCGCATGCAATAAGCGCCAGCCAGTGAGAACTAAGGAAAGAGTAAGTTTGAATGCGGCGAAGCATCGTGGCCTGCGCTCATGTAAGGTCTTCATCTGGCGATGGGTATACGCGCCCATCACTTTGGTAAATGTTTGTGATATCAATAAAATAAGTTGGTGTCCCAACACAGAAGACTGGAGCCGAGAGACGCGCTTACCGGTTTGTTAGTCCTCGGGGTATACGTGATGCGCCTCCTCGTTCCCAGGGTTCCCCGAGTGGGCAGGGACCTATACAGATTCAATTGCCTTGGCTGGCTGACAGTTTTTTAAAATCCTTGCTGCTCGGTCGTTGATGCTATCCTTCGAGAGATTAGTTATGGTTCTCTTCGAATCAAGGTTTCAGCAGGAACTGACGCGCGCGCTCGGCGCCTCTGTTGTGACGGGATAAGTGACGTCACTCGTGCACAACGGAGCTAATGGCGTGCGTGCTTGAGTAGGACGCTCAGAACGCCGCTCAGAACAACTAATGGAGCCCACTTGTGACACTTCTGTCGGACTCTGTTTTTTTTCTTTATTTAGAGGCAAAGCTTTTTGAAGCGGCACCCGTTCGTCCCTCGTCGTAGCACGTAGCATGTCTTACGCTTTGACCTGCAAGGTGGTGCCGGCGGGAGATTTCTGCTGTGCGTTGTTGAACAACAAAAAATTCGCAGCGTGCGCATTGACTAAAAGCTGAATGCTCGTGTCTCTCATTCCCCATTAGCAGACAATGACATGTATATTGAGCACTATCTGACAAGAAAGGGTTGCTACGTTACACTCGCTGGGCATAACCTCCCTGGTTTTTAGAAGGTTTATCGAGCGTTGGGCCGCAGTGCCATGAATACCGTGAACTAGTATATACCATGAACTAGAGGTGGTTAAAGTTGGGAAGTAGACACGAAGCGCAAGCCGTAAGAAAGTGTGCGTGTGCCACCTCTCATTTTGTCCTTGGAATGTCCGCTGTATGGCGGTGCTTCTATATGCGGAATATATGATTAAAAGATGCAAGATGGTGGTACTTAGAGTGTGGACGAACAAACACACAGACAGATGCATGGACGGACGCACGGGTGGCTGCACGGACGGATGGACGCCTGGATGGACGCTGGGGCGGATGCAAGGACAAATGCAGGGACGGACGCACGCACGGACAGGTGAATGTACACACGGATGGTCACACAGACGGCCGCATGGACGGACGGAAGCAAGAACTAATGGACGGACGGATGCTTCATCCCACTCTACATCATTCACCACGCGTGAATATGCTGCTATTTTTTTATTCTCCTAGCGATATACAGTTCTCGCTGTAGACAAAACAATTAGCACAATGAGTCATCTAAAAAATTGGCATCTAAAGACTATAATGCGATAAGCATAAAGCATGCAGCGCTCCCTTTTTGATTCGTATCTTGTACCAACTTGCACAAAACTTGAACTTGCCTTAAGTACCGACGAGCTTGAAAATCAGGTGCACGCGTTTATGACACACCTAAAACAACTCGAGTCTGCTCGCTATGATAGACGTCATCATCCTGAAGTCGCGAAGTGGCATTTTTCTTAATCATGCATGCCAGCGTCTAAGTAACCAAAATCCGGCAGATTCCACGTACCTAGAAATCGACGTTATGCGAAGCATGCGAAGGGAAGGTGACCATGTTGCAATTTTTTATTGAGCGACACGTCATGAAATGACGCTAAATATATGTACAAATGTTGCACGCACAAATATAAGTTGAAGAGTTGCTTTGATTGATATGTGGGGTTTAACGTCCCAAAACCACCATATCATTATGAGAGACGCCGAAGTTGAAGAGTTGCAGATGTTTATATGACTAGTTCTTTGCACTTGCGCAACGATGTCAACTGAAATATGCGTATTGCAGCACCAGAAGCTGATATGAAGTGCTGATGCTCGCGAAGATGCTGGCCCTGGAAGCCTGAACACTGCTAAATATAAGTCGAAATCGGGTAGGCAGCACTGCAACCACTATTGATGTTTCACGAAGATTAGCGTCTATTTGAAAAGTAGTTCCGAGACCTGGCGTAGCTCTATGGTAGAATGCTTGACTGCCACGCATAATACTTTGGTTCTATTTCTGCTGGTACTGTTATGACCGCCATCGGTAGGCGCCATGCTGTCGCTGAGAAGCGTAGCCGGGCAGCGTTCCCACGCCTGGAACCCCGGTTTTCTTGGAACCAGCGTCGAGAGATGACGGGGGAGCGGCGCTCTTTTAATCCTCAAAGAAGTAGCCGACTCGCCGCTTGCCTATGCCCGCCAGGTATTGTCCCGGCTAGCCGGCGGATGAGACGTCATGTCGCCACGAAGCTGTAAGCCGTTCCAGAGGGGACAACAAAGACAGCGTATTCCTTTGAAGAAACGGCGACCGCCGCCACAAAGTGCCCTGCTAATTGAGCGGACCGATTGGCGGACCGTTTGATGTCTGCTGTCCGAAGCTTGGGACCCCTCGACCAGCGACATACACGACGAGCAAGAGCCTCTCTGGCGCCACCTTTAAGTGCAGTGATCTTGACTCGAAATTGGATGTTCACGTGCGCCGTGCATGCTCGTACCCCTCACCTGTTGTGTGCGTGTGTGATTGGTGTTCCACTGAAGAAGGAGGAGCCCCACAGGGCTTATAACGGCGCCGCAGAGTGCAGGACGTAGCTCTGAACTGTGTAGCGGTTTAACCACCACGTTCGTGGTTTGCGAACTCTTAACCTCATGCTGTAAATACTTGTAAATAGTGCCATAAACCTGTTTGTTTTTCGTATCCCCATCTCGTAAGCGTTCGTTTCCTCAACCCGAAGCTACACCACGCTACCACAGCACCCCGGGATCACAACAACTGGTGATCAGCGGTGGGATTCACAACAGTACCCAGAAATTTATTTTCATTCGTCGGGGGGGGGGGGGGGTTAAACGCATCCTATATCAGGTTTTTCTTAACATTGACAATTATTCTATGCCTTTGTTGGTTCGACGCTACCGATGTGGGGTATTGCTTAACGCTCACGCGTTAAAGTTGTCCATGTGTGTTCCCATCGTGTGTTCCCATACCAGTGGCACATATCCGCCGATGGGTATGTGCCATCGTCTGGCGGGAACTGTTTGACGACGTATGCGACGGAACTGTGGCATTATTCATGTCCTGACCAGCGCGTCATATTAGCCAAATCATCTTACCCCCTCCCATGCTAATTTTGGTTCACGCCAAGTTAAGGGGGTGACCACAAGAGAACCCAAGCGTACGCGGCTAGATAGATAGATAGATAGATAGATAGATAGATAGATAGATAGATAGATAGATAGATAGATAGATAGATAGATAGATAGATAGATAGATAGATAGATAGATAGATAGATAGATAGATAGATAGATAGATAGATAGATAGATAGATAGATAGATAGATAGATAGATAGATAGATAGATAGATAGATAGATAGATAGATAGATAGATAGATAGATAGATTGATTGATTGATTGATTGATTGATTGATTGATTGATTGATTGATTGATTGATTGATTGATTGATTGATTGATTGATTGATTGATAGATAGATAGATAGATAGATAGATAGATTGATAGATTGATAGATAGATAGATACGCTCAGTGTCGCTGAAGTTCGCTAAGAAATGCCTCGCATTTAAAACGTAGCAACAATCAGCCGAGGAGCCAACTTGTATTGGCACTCAAGTTGGCCAGAGAAGCAGTTTTTTCGGCACGGCAGCCTGAGTGATTTCAACCGACTCAAATGTTTCCCTTCCGTATGACTCGTTGAGCGGGGAGGATTCGTCTAGCATCTGTATATAGTAACGCTTTAGCTGTCCCCTTTATACTTCGTTTTCTCTCTCCCTCAAGTCGGGGAGCAAAGTCCTGTGTGTTTTACAATACAACTTATCTCACTCGTCACAGTAAGAGTGAAGTGGACCGCACTCAATTCGTTCCTCGATGTGCGCCCCTTCTTGTTCGTTTCCTGTTGGCCCGCTGAACGGTTTGCCGCTGCTGCCCCGGAGCAAACAGACAAGCTACGTCGCACAGAGCAAGAACGCCGCTTCGCCGCCTCTTCTCTCTAACGAGTTGCATGTAACTTCTGGGCTGGGGCGAGGAAAATAACAAACACGGCTCGACTATAACCCTTAGGTCAAAAAGTACGAAACCGGAATGACATGTTGGCGTAATGACGCCACAGCAACCTGATTAATGAGTCGATGTCCGGGCACCCTCATTAGGCCTAGTCCGAGACCTCAGTGGCATAGCGGCGGTCTTGTTTTCCAATGGATCTCGGCAGCAGCCACTGGCTGAGCAGAAACGATCGATAAAGACTGGAATAAAAAACTAGTGATTCGGAAGATACTACTACGCTTGTATCCTGACCATTTTTCTCGCAGCAGATAACCAACACAACATTCAATTGACGAACGACGCCCGACACAAGTTTAGTTACAGTGAGTCACATTTTGATCAGTGAGTGAAGATATATAGCTACATGTTAATGAACAGAAAGTCGATAAGAAATAATGATGCGTTGGCCAAGGCGGGATGGCCTTCATCTGTGTCGGTCTGTCTGCCATGTTTGTGAACGTTACAGCGCTGCCTATTTCTTACAGGACAAAGCCAGTAAAAAACATCTGATGGGGGCAGGAAAAAGTGGGCTGAATGCTGTTTGTATAGGCCGAACTGATTTAGCCCAATATTACCGTTTTTTAGGTTGATAGTTTGTGTCTACTCTGCTTTTGGGCATTAAGTACCGGGTTCACGTGGTGGTTGAATACACTTACAATTTTGCTCTCGTTTCCTCCTCCTCCCACCCTTTCTATCCTTCATGGGGAAGTCTGTGTATCTCGATCTCACTGGCCTCACAAACCAGTCTAGTTACTCGACTTAACTGTTTTGTGTACTCTTTTTTTTATTGAGTCCTTGAAAAGTCAGTGGTAGCAGCCGTATATTTCCTGCATGCATTCGAAAACACTCTCACTGTATCTTGTGGTAGCAAAAACACCGGAACTCTTCACAAGCAGACATTGGTATGGTCAGGAAACGGGTGATGAGCATCCGGCTTCAATGCTAGGCTCGCCCAAATGTTGGCGTCCAGTTCTCCCAGTTCCTGCTTAGAGAAGCAGGACGCTGCAGAAATGACTAGTACGGGTAAATGAAGCGTGGCGGTGCTCATCGCAGTTAGTTCGCCGAAGAAGCGGGCCTCTTTACGACGATAGCTTGGGCATACATCTCTGAGGCTGAATGCCTCAGAATTATCAACATAATTTTTAACACTTAAATGCTTCTGTGGGGGTATTACATAGGAGAAGAGCATATACAATGCAGAAGTTATGAATTGAGAAAATACTATAAAAGTTACATTGAGAAAAGGACGATGCATCATTTTAAGACAGTCAAAATATATTCACACAGACAAATTGTCGTCTTTGGTAACATAATTGTTTCGTGAATGGCTTCGGGCTGTATTATACATAGGCGCTCAGAAACGATGGACGAACATGCCAAAATGTTTGTTACTTCCAACGTTCCGGCAAAAGGGCCTGCCTTTGTCAGGGAATACCCTGACGAAGGCAGGGTATTTCCTGACGAAGGCAGGCCCTCCTGCCAAGGGATGTTTTGCAGAGATTAAGGATTAGTTGTTCGCTTTCTTGCCAGGATTCTTTTTTGCGTATCACTGACATCAAAGAAAACGAGATTATTATGACGAGGCCTGTTTTCCGCATCATCCATCCGAGAAGGCAGCGGTAAAACTTGGAAAGCCTTGTTTTGAATTCATTAAAAGATTTCTTGTGATCCAAAAGTGTCATACGAATTGATTTATATTCCTCAAGTATCACCGTTTGCCCTGTTTGTAGCCTTTTCATTGGGCTGACAAGTTCGCGCGACGAAGAATCATTGTTTATTGCGAGAAAGGGTACACTAATCCTCGGCTAGAGAGAGGATCAAGATTAGCTTCAATATCTCCAGCTAGTAGTAACGATTTGAGCAATGTACAACTACAGTTATGAAACACTTTCCGCATGTATTGTGTTTTTGGCAGCACAACAAGCGAACAACATTTTTTTTTTATTTTGGCAAACAAACAATGACAGTAAGTTACCTACATAGCAAATACGAGCCATTTAGGTCGAGTATTACGTGTCGTGCTACCATGCCCATTACACCAAGACTCTCGAGGCTAGCTGCTTTTGTTGTGGTATCGTGGTATCATCCATGCCGTCACAGTCCTGGTGTAATGACCCTGTGAGGTCGAAAGCGATACCAGAAGTGGGAGTAGCTCACGCCTTTTCAGCGCACCAGACGGTGCACTCACTCCCTGCATGTGGAAGGCGCAGTAGTCTTGGTGGTGTTGAGTTACGGGGGGTCTCGGCGTTGGATATTCTTCGTACATATAGTAGAGCAGTGGCAAGAGGTCAGCAGTACAGGAATGTCAGGAACGACCATGATGCCATGTGTGACACCGGAGGCAGTGGAATTTCCGGACCATTCCAACGGTGAATGTACGATGCCGATAATTTGTATAGCGAAGACAAGCCAGTTAGGTCAAGCCATGCTGTTTGTGCTGCCAAGCCCATTACCAGTATCAGTTTACCGCTTCAGGTGTTCGTAATACGCATCGTTACGCAACTGTAAACAGCTGGTTTTATAAAAATGGGTAGCTTTTCAACATACGTCTGTGCGTACACGTATATTTGGAATAATTTTGTTGTAACATTTTGCTAATAAAAATCACCAAAGTCACTTTTCTTCCGCATTTCGCATAATATCGATTCCCGTGGTACGTGGGATCTGCCAAATTTTCTTAGTGTTGGCTACACTGGCCGAGCCAAAGTGGTTTCGCGTGCATACGCACAAGAGCCGTGCTGCGCATGAAGCAGTGACTGCGTGTGCCTCGCTGGTCAGCATATTTCATATTAGTGACGTCATAACCCCCTCAAAAGCATTCTGAGCTGGCTGGTGCCGCTTGAGCCACGCACTCTCCTTTGTAGCGTATGCCGCAGCGCTATAGCGGAGCATTTGCGAGTATGGTATATTCATGGAGAAGGAGAACCAAATTGCTGCTCTTCAGCGGAGACGAGCAGATAAAGTTAAATGATCGAATCTTGAAGTAGTTGCCTGGCAATGAGCGATTATGCGTAAGTAGCCATCATTATTAGTAGATTACCATTATGTTTTGTATTGATCGTATTTTTATTGTTAATCAAGATTATTCATTATTACTCACAAGTCCATGTACTATTGCTGTATTTTTTTGTAATTACCCCATCCATGTAGCCATAGGAGGTCCCCCTGTAAGTTTCTCTGAAACTTTGGGACCTCCTGCTGTAATAACGCTAACCATGTAACTCAACTGAACTATTTAATAAACTTGACTTGACTTGACTTGACTAGAACGAACAGAACAAGACTAAACATGCGGCGGAGACACTGCAGCAAAGGGAGGAACGTCCATCAAAGTGGCATGGCCGGAGGCTGATTGGCTGACTGTACGGTTAAAGTTAGCGAAAGCGCCAGTGCGACTCGGACCTTTGAGTCGCACGTCGTAAACAGTTCGTTTGGATATGTGTGCAACGCGTATGTTCGCAAGCGCTAAATATCAGTTTAACGCTTCTAGTGTTGGTATAATACTGATCGTTAGGGAACTGTAAACAACTCGCTTTAGAAAATTGTGTGGCTTTTCAACATACGTCTGTGCGTACATTTGCACACATCTTTGCAGTCGTTTTGTAACGACTGTGGTGCAGAAAAAACTTCACGCCGGTAATCAGTGTCATGCCTGAAACGTTCAATTTAGCAATGTCCCCTTAGTTCACGCTACGTATACCCTGGCATAACCGAGCAAGGCGACTGCTAGACTTTTTACAAACATTCCATATTGCCTTATGAGTTAGAGAGGGAAGGACCGGTGACACGCGCACGCGCGCTTGCTTGCCATGTTAACACCTTTTGTTGGAAAATGGTGCGCATTTCGCAAAAAAAACTGCACTCCTGCCACCGTAAAGCCTTCGCCTCTGTTTCGTGCTTTGAAACTGCTCCAATCCTACTTCGTCATTTCTTATACATTTCAAAAAAAAAAACGGCGACCTTTTACGCCATTAAGGGGCGTTGTTTCATGGCAGCAACGTCATTCGTCATTTGTGTGTCATTCTATCGTGCCTTTCAGCAGATTTGCTGTTTTTCATATGTACACTGGGGTTCAGAATTTAGCGGACCACGGGACCGCGCGTCAAGCAGCGCCACGGTGCCTTCTGAAGCTCAAAAGCACGCAATGCCACGTGCGGCCATTTTTACCTGCCAATCCGCTCGTTCGCTCTCTTCAACAGCGGTTGCACCGCAACGCCAGAAGAAGCGCAAGGTGTCACTCCAGCTGTCGCCGCGGAAACACCGTGCGATGAGATCGTGGCGAAAACAAGTAATTTTTACTGGCGATGTAGAGTATCACAAAAATTACAAGAGTGGCCACTCGGGCCAAAAGCGGCGGAGCTATCTACCATCACGCCAGCCATAAGATAGCAACACATCACTCACTGCTTCAAAGAAACACGCGTAGTAGGTATTTACTAAAGTGCCTTTTCTAGTGCATTATATACGTCTACGTATTTTGCGACTGCGATAGTGACCTGGATCCGTCTTTATCGTCTGCGATTGTACTGAGCAATATCGTCGGGCTGAGTCGCCAGAGGGAGCCGCGGTGCTGCTTGACACGTGCCCCCGTGGTCCGCACAATTATGTCTGTGACTGTACATGTATTCATATCCCGAACAACTGGTTCTTATAGTGTATGCTGGTGACTGCATTTTCTTCCACCTCCATATAGTATTGTTTTCTATGCTAAAATCTACATCCTTTTTCTGGGTTTGCATTTTCAAACGTTGTTCTCCAATGCTCTTAAAGCTTCTTTGAGTTTTAAATGCGAAGTATTACTTAGCAACGACTTTGAGCGTATCTATCTATCTATCTATCTATCTATTAATCTATCTATCTATCTATCTATCTATCTATCTATCCGCCTATGACTTCAACTGTCCTGGCGGTCTCAATAATACCAAACCAAATCAATACCAAAATTAGTATAGTATGACGACAAACATGAAGGTATGACGAAAAAAAACTGACTAGTCATAACATGAAAATCATGACATGTATGTCATGAATATCATGATTAACATTTCATGTTCTAGCTGCTCTTGCGGTGGTTTCGTTTATATAACATTTTGCAAAACTGACATTGTACGACATGACTTCATAACGAACATAGTGACAGACCCTAACGGGGAAATCATGTTATGACTAGTCATGACTACACGCCACGCTCATGATGCGCTCGTGGTCGTTTCGTTAGCTCCACATATACAAAATTTGGTATCAGGTGACCTGAATAGACGACGAAAGTAAATGACACGTCTAAACGTGATAATGATGATATGCATGACATGCGAGAGATGATTACATGCTACGCTCATAGCGTGCTCGCGGCCGTTTTGCTTGCTTCTCATATACAAAATTTGGTATCGCGTAATTTGAATTGACGATGAAAGTAATTAAATGGCACGTCTAGACATGATAATCATGATGTGTGCGTCATGTGTAACATGATTACATGCTACGCTCATAGCGTGCTCGCGGGCGTTTCGCTAGCTCCACATATGCGAAATTTGGTATTACGGGATGGGAAGAGATGCTGAAGGTAATTGACACGTCGAAACGTGATAATCATGGCACCGAAGTCATGTACGGCATAATTTACATCCACCACAGAACGTTGTGCTCTATTAAAGTGACATATTAACCTTCCTGATTCGTGCTTCACATGTCATCGATTCCCCCGGTACGTAGGATCTGCCAATTTTTGTTTATTTTTACTTTTTCACAATGTGGCTTACTTCTTGCGCCATAGCTTCAACTTTGCTCTGCTCCTGCTGCAGCAGCGAAGTTAGTTTGTGGAATTTTTGGGTCTTCTTTACAACATCCCGACTTTCTTGTAAATGCTGCTCGGTGTTTGGCTCCAACTGTTTATGACGTTGACTTATCGATAAGGCATCTACAGTCGGAATACTGTATAGTGTGTCAGCGCATTGACACCTCTAACCTTTTCTACAAGGAATAATGATAGGCAAAGTGAAAACTACATCGAAGAGCGACGCATGAATAGAGTTGGGAAACGGGGATTAGTACACATTGCTTTCCTCTGTGCTGCGGTACTGTGCAAAGAGTAAGGCAAAAGGAGAAATGACGTGAGATGAATGACTGTGCTGGCTCGAACTCTTGCGCAGAGGCATTCGAGAGAGCTCGGATAAAGGAGCCTAAAGCGTGCCCGAGTAGCTTTGTGGTACAAAGATTCGTCATGTGGGCCGTAAACGGATACTGCTCGGACATCGGGTTGGTGGAAGGCGAAAGAAAAGCTTGGGACGTCGGACAAAGTGGTGAAAATGTGGTACTGAAGAAGGTTGACGAATGCTAGATGGTTGCTTTATGAGTCATTTTAATTTGTAATGAAAGAAGAAATAGGATTCACGTTCTTCGAAAGCGCGCAGCCAATCTCAAAGTTGCGTACCGAGAATGAAGTACTACAAGGGGACAAAAAGCTTTCCAGTGTCTTCTACACTATCTCTAAGTCGACTCAAACACGGGTATCTCGGTGGCGATCCCTTAAAGACTAAACCGTCACGTCAGAATCTCACGAGCCGTTTGCCTCGTTGCATCCTATTTTCTGTTTATCGAGGCGTCCTGGCGTTGCATACTTATTCGGCCTGCAGATAACCCACTTGGTTTCACTCAGCTTCTTCCATTGCACCTCTTTTCCGTGTTACTCCATAGCCTTCAAAAAGTCAGGTCAGGTGAATGGCACTTGTAAACTTGAGGCATTTCGTAGCGGATCTGTTTGTCTGTGCCAACCTGTCTACATCAATCCCTGACATCTCCGTGACAATTTGCTCTGGTTGACGAGTGTTTGTCAACATTTATAATCTAGATTCCTTCTTTCCACGTATCACTTGAATCAGGAGCAACTGATGAAATAATATGCCTGGCTTTAACAGACTTAATATCGTAAACAGCAATGCAAAACTTCGCTGACCTAACATTGTAAATGATCGCTGTCGTCACACAACGGGCACTTGAATCCACTTGACTACCTCCAAAGTCCAGCTCGACTCGCCTCCATTACTACCTCTTTCCATCTCCTTGCTATGCTAGGAGTTGCTCGTCACATGCCCACTAAGCTCGTGGTAGACAACTGCTTCATCTGTGGTGAGGTACAGGTAAAATATGGTGCTTCTTCTATCTGCGAGGCACATACCCTCTTCGCTAAGCTGCGAACATGGAGAAGGAATGCTCAAGCTCAGCTTGGCCTTTAAGATAGATATTGCCGCTGTTCCTAAATATTCACATTGAAGCTGGTGGGTGCTGTAGGGTGCTCTACTCATTGAACACAGGAGTAAAAAAAAAGTGCGGAGATTGGTCTAGTGGCGCCAAGCTGGAGCCATCAGCAGAGCGATTGTTTGACCTAGCTAAGATATTTTCGCTTGAGATGCAAAATTTTAGCTTGTGGTAGCGAGTATCACTAGACGGGCTAGACAGTCTCTTGTGACTGCCTTTTAAGTGATGTTGGCATTTCAGTCAAGTTACTTTCTGTTATGTGGTAGCTGGCGGAAACGTGTCACGTGTGCAGCTGTTGAGTGAAATATGGTGGCACCATACCACGTGACTACCTACTGCGTGATGTTGCTTGATTATAGTAACGCGACTTTAAGCTACGGGACTCTTCGTGATGAGAATAGATTTTGATGTTACGGGATTCACGCGAGAAGTTATGTGACGATACAACATTGTGGCCAAGGAACTAGTTACTTGATGGTATGTGAATTCACGTGGTGATTAGTCACGGGTCTGGTTGTTACCTAATAATGCATTATTTTTAGTCCCAGGACTGCTATGACATGATATTACGCGAGTTAGTTCCCGGGACAAGCTGTTGTTACGCCACGTTATGTGATATTTAGTAACAGTACAGAATAGTACAGAATCAGCCATCATAGTTTTTTTTAATTACATGCTGGTGAAATGGGCACGCGTGCTCTGGTAGCGAAGCAGAATTTGAAGGCAATGAAGCGAGTGCGTGTTGGTTCACGATGATTGTAATTACTTTTCGCACTATCCAGTGCAATGAAACAGTTAAAAAACTCTAAAATAAAAAAAAATAAAAATACCAGGAACGTTGACGAACATCGTATATTTTTGGTCGCCGATGACATTTTTATAAGGCATATGCGCTGATCAGAAATACGGTGGAAAGACCGCGCCAGAAGCTCTGACATCACCCACGCAAATTATTCTTCTTGTTTATGCTTATTTTTGCTTGACATGTTTAATTTCTCTTATGTCTTTCAGACTTCACTTTTCATCATGTCTCTGCACATTATCCGGTGCTTTTTTATTGTACTTTCTACGATTAATTCTTCTTTATCGCCAAGATAGCTTGTACTTCTGCACCGTTTTCTCTGTGTCGGAGCACATTTCGTCCTACCTAGCTAACTCTGAGAAATGCGAAAGCCAGGATGACTGCGCTGCTGCCGCTTCGTTGCAGCCGAGATTGAAAATGATGATCATTCCTTCTTGGGTGGCATGGCAGCAAACGCGTTCGTCGCTACAGGCGGCAGATGTCGGGCACAGCTTCTTGCCTGCCTGCCTTCGCTTGATTGCCCGTGGTCTTTCTCTTTCCACTCGTACATGGGAGCCTAAACTTGGTCGATGATGGATCTTGACGAAAAGTATGGCTCGTCACCAAGGCTTTGCCCCTTGCATTAAAACGTCATAAATGCAGCAGCATAAACTCGCTTGGAGTGCACGTTAAAATACCATGGGGAATCGAAGTTTCCATAGCCCTCCACTACAGCGTCTCTCATAATCATATGGTGGTTTTGGGACGTTAAACCCCACACATCAATCAATTACACTGGCTTGAAAACTAGCAAGGGCTGAGCTGCACTGCGACATAAAAAACTAAGCTACATTTGTAGAACCACAAAAAAAGCAAGTCGGCCTTCGAAAGAAATCGACAAGAATCGTGCGAGTCGTGCTTCTTCGGTGGTCATAGTGGCCATAGAGTTTATTCACAGAAAGCTCTGGCACTAGTGCCTATATGGGAGTTGCGACGCACGCCGCTTCAGTCAGCATGCGAATGATTGGTAGTGCACGCATTTGTCTAATCTTCGTTCTTTGTGCTCCGTTTGGCCTGAAATCGCTTTGCCGCAAGACAAAGTTCAACAGTTGCGCTTCACTACCTTGACGTTTTTAGGCTCACCAATTCTAATCGGCTCAACAAGTTCACGATGATCCGCTCTTTTATTCCGTTCTTTTATTTGAAACATAGACAAAACATAACAATAAGCAACGTCACACGCAACTTTGAAGCCTTCTAACACAACGACTAGGCTCATTCATGTACTAATCATAGTTCTCATGGTGGCTGAACGGTCTCTGCGCCAAATGCCTCTAGCTAATTTTGGGAAGCTTTACGGCAGTGGTGGAGGTGGTGGTGGAGATCAGCCGGTTTTCTGCTGCATAGACTTAATAAGAGCCATTATTTAGACTAAACGTTTTCTTAGTTGCCATGAAATTTACTTTTATTGCCGAATTCATAGCCAAGTAGAACAAAATTCGCATTTTGACAATGATCTTTTTTGTTCTACAATGAGTATAATGTTGAATATACATGAACATAGAAATGAGAGCCTCATTTTCACCCTCTTCATTTACCTGCAAGCCACAGGTGAGTTGCAGAAAGTGATTCATTGATTCATTCATTCATTCGTTTACCGCAAGATCAAGACCTTTACACAGGAGAAGACATAAAACGCAAACAAAATTACAACAAAATAGTGCAAATAACGAAGAACAGGAAACCGACTCGCAACAGGCTGTATTACTTGTGCAATGGTGGTTGCCACCTGAAAAAATCGAACAATATGGCCACATCATCGGTAAGGACGGTAGTTCCATTCGTTTGCTGTGGAGGGTTCTACAGAATCGAATACAGGCCTCATATAGATAACCAAAACGATGGGCCATATCACGCAAGGGTAAATAAATGTGCAGCGAAAGAAGCTACATAAAGAAAGCTCTCTTTCGAGAGTGACAGAGAATTAAAGAAACAAACAAACAAACAAGAAACGAAACAAAAACTCTGCTTTTGTTTGTTTGTGCGTGGATGAATGGATGGATGAATGGATGAATGGATAGACGGACGGACGAATGGACACGCCTAAAGTCGCCGAAGTTCGCTAAAAATGCTTCGCATTTAGTACGCCTTCACCAGCGGTCCCATTGTCGCTTCGGATAGACACTGAGTAAAACGCTTTGTTTTATATATCACCTGCCAGTAGCTCAAGCCCCACAGTGAATCCACGTCTTTTCGTACGCCTTCAAAAAGGAAAAAAAATCACAGCATATCTACGGAGTAAATGATGATGAGTGGGATGAAGCGTACGTGCGTATGTTCATGCGTACGTGCGTTTTTCGTGTGTCAGTTCATGCGTCCGTCAGTTCGTTCATGCATCCGTCCATCCGTGCATCTGAGCCTCTGTCCATGTGTCCATCCGTCCGTGCGTCAGGATGGATGGACGAACAGAGGCATGGACGCATGGATGAAAGCACGGGTGGACTGACGGACACATAGACGAACGGAGGATAGCAAGAACAAACGGACAGAGGAAAGCACAGACTGACGAACAAAGAGACGCGCGGACGGACAAAAGCACGGATGGACAGACAGACAGACAGGTACGGACGCCCAGACACTATGGATGGATGGATGGAGGAGGGACGGGTGGACGCACGCACGCACGCACGCACGCACGCACACACACACACACACACACACACACACACACACACACACACACACACACACACACACACACACACACACACGTGGATGCACGCACGTATACGGATGCAAGCAAGCGCGGACAGACAGACGGATGGACGCATGGATGGACAGAAACATCGAAGGACGGTAGAAGCACGGACGGATAGACAGACGGGTGAATGGAAAGGTGCAGGGATGGTTGGACAGATGGACGGATGAACGTTTCACACCCCTCACCATCCTTCACTCCGTGGATATGTGGTGAAAACCACTAACGCCATCTATTTCTATTATTCCCAAGAACATACACACAATGTCATCTATTGAGAAAGTCATAAACTAGAGCTGGCTGCATACTACCTACGGAGGGGGTAACGACCCACAGCCTGAGGAGCTTCGCCCCTATGGAAATGCTGCCCTCAGGCGCTGCCGCAAACAAATCTTCGATCGGGTCTCACCTGTTTCTATACACGATGTTACATAAAACGCAGATATGACGTATTTCCGCATTAATCACTAACGTTCTATGCTGCCTGGCAACACCATTCGAGGGAGGTTCGTTGAGGAATGCACTTCCCGTGTGCCCTGAATGGCCCAGCAAACCATGCAGGCTTCGTTCATTAGGCAGCATCGGCTAACGAGAATTCAAGACCAGTCGAGCCGCCGGCAAAGGGTAAAGACCACGACGAGCAAGTTGTATGTTCTCCCGAAGAGATTCCAAACGATAAAAGAACACGTCGGGCCTAAAAGATAGTACGCAAAAAAAGAGCGGGAAAGTGTAGGAACACGTGCACCAGCTCCCGTCTCCAATCCGAGCACCATCATCAGTGGTCGTGAAAGTTAAGAAGGAATAATGACACGACCCTGAATACCTCAAGCATAACCATAAAAACAAATGAATGAAGATGTAAGGGGAAAAAAATCTTGGAAGGCTAAGCCTTAGCAAGGACTAAATGATAAGGATGATGCAATGTGCTGGAATACAAGGGTCCGAACTTCGACAGAAAGAAAGAAGTATGTCTGAAGGAATATCGTCTGAATGTCACGTTTCGTATCTCGAACGAAGTGACCAAGACATTTACCGATCAAGGATCCTCAGATAATTATACCATGCTCTCTGACGCTTGTGCGTTTGCCAGGACAGAGATTCAAGAGTAAAATGAAGCCAGATATTGAAAGACGAGGCGAAGGAAAAAGGGAAAAAGACAGAAGCCAAAGTACAGCCTACCAGAGGTGTGCCTTGTCTGCAAGCCTACGCAGTCAGACAGGTGCTCAGTGCTGTAAAAGACAGCAAGAAAAAGAGAAAAAAAAAGGAAAAAAGCGCCAACAAAATTAAGCATTTACAAGGCTTCGAAAGAGACTCATTCCGCAAAATAGAAACGCATAACTTATAAGAATACAATTTAAAAGTTTCCGCGAAATAATTATATATATATATATATATATATATATATATATATATATATATATATATATATATATATATATATATAGCATCATCGTTAATAAAGCATCGTTTTTTGTTTGCGCGTCCGCTTGATCTGATGACTTATAATTCGATCAAATCCAGGAAGACTCTCAAGAAATGAATATATATATATATATATATATATATAGAGAGAGAGAAATTCTGTGGGTTCGGTGCAAATATAATTAAGAAATAAAGGAGCACACTTACGAAAATTTGATAGTTGTTTACTCTACGTTTCGGCCGTGGCCTTCGTGAGGATTCTGACAGAGACCGTGCCGCGGCCGAAACGTAAAATATATATATATATATATATATATATATATGAGATATAACAGACAGTTATATCTCATACAGACAGTTACTGTCTGTTATATCTCATTAATATTGTGTTAAAACACGGAAAAACGAGCCCTTAGGTATACACTTCTTTCCCTTATATATATATATATATATATATATAGGCAGGCAGGCATGGTGGTTGAGTGGCCGTAGCGTTGCATATAGTCCAGTAGATCCTCCGTGAGCGGTCACAACGTGGTTTATTTCGACGCTCACGGAGGATCTACTGGACTATATATATATATATATATATATATATATATATATATATATATATATATATATATATATATATATATATATATATATATATATATATATATATATATATATATATATATATATATATATATATATATATATATAATGTTTTAAGGCAAATCTCGATAAGGGTGAAGTTCCTACAGAGTGAAAAATGGCACAATGATTACCAATCTACTTATGTGGTGATAAGGATTATGTGACAAACCATATGCCGATTTCACTGTTATGTACTGCCACTAACAAGATAATCGCACACATCATTTTTGGTCACATGAGCTCTTTTTCATGAAAGAAACATTTTCATGAGCATCGAACATTATTTTCGACGGGGCCGTTGATAGTGACGCAGCTGTTTCATATTACGAAGTAATTTATGGCAACTCCAGACAAAAGTGAGCAAACAGATTTCATTTTTCTTAAGTTTCAAAAAGTTTTCGACCTAATGTCCTATTCTGATGAAATGTCTCATTTTATCAGCACTCTAAACAAAAAAATACTTCTAAAATACATTAACTCACTCATAAATGCACTGAACCACTATCAACACGTTCAAATAGCAAAATCTAAGTCTAAAACAGCCCCAGTGCCTTTCATGATAACCCGAGGCTCAGTCCTCGGTGTACCTTTTTTTTTTCATCTGAATGTCTGAGTCACCGACTCCCCTGTATGCAGCCGTTTCTTTGCAGATGACTACATCACCTATCACACTACTGAGGTAATCGAGGATCAAACCACACTAGACTATTTATTGGCTTAAATAATCGGTTTTCTACGTGGAAGATGACCTTGAATTCCGTGAAATGAGATCAGATGTCAATAACAGTTAAAAATTCTACTTACCTACACATACAACGTGAACGTTCCCCTAATCACCTGTGTTGATCAGTTTATATTCTTGTTTAACTATTCATTCTACGTTAAACTGGGGCATGCATAATAAAAATCTCGTCTGTCACTACAGCTTCAAAGCGACTTTAGTTACTCAGGTATTGCTTAAAATACAACATTAGCTGCATACACGTCCCGCATATACCCTGTACTCGAGTACGGAGGTATAGTTTGGGATACTTAGGCTCAGCAGAGGTTGACCGCATAGAAAGTACTGAGAGAAAAACACTTTGTTTTATTCGCATTGCAGATCGTAAGAATATGTTAGTATAAGGTATATATGCAGTCTGGTCTTTGTATAGGTGAATCACGGTGAAATTTGCACTGTCTCAAGGTGATGTTTAGCACCATTAACATGCAGCATAAGCTATACTTCTAGGTATACATGCAATTTAACAGTTCACAACCTACTCGGACCAAACACAACGAGACGATCTCGGTATCTCAATGCAAAACGAATGCGTTTAAGGGTTACATTTTTAGTGTACCCCAGTTGAATGGAACAGGCAATCAAACGAGCTGGTGAACATCTCGGCGTCAGATTCTTTTCTGTCGGCTACTGTGCCCTACATGTGATAGCTGTGTGTACTTTAGTACTTCAATTTGATTTACTTGTTCATTGTATTATTTTGTGAAACGATTGGTTTGCTTCGCTTTTTGACATCAGTAACTCCTTAGAATGTATGAATTTGACATCAGTAGCTCTAAGAAATATGATGTTGGATGCAAATGTCTGTGCACCTTATCTCGCGGCCGACCTTCATGACAGAGGTTTGTTGGGGACAGCCTTTGTGGCGCTCGGTGGCGGGAACGACTGAGCGAGGGAGTGTGCAGCGCGAGCCAGCCCGCGCTTGCCGGGAGCGCGCACCTCTGCTTTGGCTCGGCCCGGCGCTGGGAGCTTTGACGGCGACGGCGGCGACAGTGGAGTGCGAACCCAAGAAGCTGCGCTCCTCAAAAAAAAAAAAGGAACTCCGATGCCACCTGTGATTGCTCATCGCAAGGAGTCTAACAAACGTCGAGCGAGAAAAACATTCATGCTTCTCAATTATTTTTTTAGCCCCTGTAAAGCGTGCACCGCCTTGGGCAGGAAAGCGCTAAGTGAAGACATATGCAGCAACTAAAAAATGGTGAGCAGTTCATACTGGGAAAGAGAGAAAGAGACTACAAAAAGGAAAAGAGGTTAAAAATAGTGTGGGTATATAGAACCTAAAGGTGGGCTAGAGGATGTTATCTGCCTTTGAAGATGTGCTCAACGAACGCTCCTTAGAAAGAGGTAATCACCTATCGTCGCGCACCTAAATCCCAGCAATCTATATTCCTTAATGAGCAAAGTGCCTATACTTGTCTTCGAGGCACAGTCACGTAGACGCCGCTTATGCCACCATCATGCTTTCCTGATATCGACTGTAAATAATAAAAAAATGCAGGACACAGCGACGTTGAGTGCGAAATCGCGCTCGGGTTCACGTGTGCTGAAGTTTTTTTTTTTTTCGTTTTCTGCACTGTCTGAGTTCATCTAGTCCAACTTTGAATAGGACGAGAACCAGAGGGGCTTTAGTTGTCTACCCTGCATTAAGTGAGGCGAGGTGGGCAGAAAAACACAAGAGTGAAATCGAACATCAAGGTAGGTCACACGAATGAGCGAGTACGTGAAATAACTTTATTGACTATCTGGCATAAAGTGGGAAGGGGTAGGGGAATCAAAGCAAAACACTAGCGTGCGCAAATGATCAAAAGCATTGAATTCTGTTGTACAAAATGAACTGTGTCTATGCCAAAGTCATATTTAACTTATTCAAAAAAAATTAGGCTGCTACAGGTATAGGCCACTGGGCGCTGTACCGAGAAGTGCGCGTGCTTGCGACACACTCCGCGTCGGAACCTGTGTTGCCTTGAGAAGCCGAAGCCTTGCATGCCTCATCAAACACAAAGAGAGGCCGTCGGTGCAGGCGTAAACACGAGTGACGTAAAGAAATCACACTGCAAAGACTTCGTTCTATTACGTCATCATTACGTCATATACCAGCCAAACTTGTGACGACATCACGGCGTCACCATGACTCTACAATGACGTCAAATGATGCTACGTTACCGCATGACGCTATCAGATGAAATGGCTGCTCAGTCGTAGGTGAACTCATAGGGAGGCACATGAGGCGCAGAATGTTTGCAATACCGCAAGTTCTGTGGACAGGGCTAAATTGTGCAAGGTGCAGCAAGATTTTGTAGCCAGCAGGATCAACACAGACGACTGAGAAAAAAAAGAAAAAAAGGCGTTCGCCATCGGCTGGTCTTAGGCAATTGCACACAGGAACCTCTTAGTTTTTCCCAGTGCCTCAAGATAACTTTCAGCTTGGCGCGTACTTGTCGTAACCTTAGTAATTGGTTTGTATGAATAAACAGACCCTCCAGTCTTGTCTTTATCTATAGCTTTTTTTATTGTAGCAGATCTGAAAGGCGGGCGAGTCGGAACAAGTTATTATTAATTGGTTGGCGCAAAAAATAATACAAAAAATCGGAACAGGACCAGCGATGATATTAACTGGCCCTACGTTTCGAGACCCATTCGGTCTCTTCTACTGAGGATGACTGGCCAGCCGGCTCCGAATATAGCGACATTTTTTAGTGGTTGTCCTTCTCTACAACATTGTTTTTCCCGAATAGATATTGAAATGCAGAGCCAGTTTTTAATATAAATAATAAAAAATTGGTGGATCCTTAAACTTCGTTTTTAAGAGTTGAACGCGATAGCAAAATCCAGCCCCTAGTGTGCCCTTTAACAGCTGAATGCATACTTATTAATACATTTGTCACACACACACACACACACACACGCACGCACATACGCACACACAGACGCACACACACGCACGCACACACACACGTACACACGCACACACGCACGTGCGCGCGCGCGCGCGCGCGCGTGGTACATACAGGTTTTTGATCTAAAGCAAGAGTCGCAGGGCCTCCATATTAGACGCCGCGCGCTCACCATCTCGGAGGTCATAAGGAGTCTCACAATGCCTTACAGATGGCAGCACATTATCTAGAGTTTGCTTATTGCTTGATCAACGCCTCTGGAGAGGTAGGATATATTTTCCGCTAAATGAACATGTATAGTTGTCCGTTTTTAGAGCTGTTTAAAAGTTCCTGTGTGTTTCTTGCGGCGATGACTGCACTATCCCGGCATTTTTCAACGTAGTTTGATGACCTCCCAAATGCGCCTACAAATCACTGGCACTGAATGGGCTCGTTTTCGTCATGACCTGTCAAAAAAAGCCGTTAAGAAGACTCCTTCCACTACATGGCATTCATGTAGTGTTTTTTCCCGAAGCAGCCGCAAGTTACATCGTGCCTTTATGGTAGGACACCTGCTTGCCACGCGAACGGCCCACATTCAATCCTCAATGAGACTGAATTCAAGTTTTATTCTTTATTTTATTTGCTTCTTTCTCAATTTTTAGCTCACGGACAATTTTTCGCTCACAACCAACGAAGCCGACGCCGACCGCGGTATTTTTGCGGCACGAGCTCTCTAACGCTATCGCGTTGAAATAAAGGCTACAACGTGGCTGGAGTGTCTGTTTGTATAAATGTACGCAATTACACCGATCTCTGTCAAATGTGTTTACCTTTATATTTGTTTCTCTGCAAGCGATGCTTTTATACTTCAGTAGAACGAAGTAACCACGCTGATGATTAGGCCTTTCCAACCAAACTTCAATATTTCTTCTCAAGCATACAACGAGATCTGACACTGCGCTTCAGGAGTATCATAACGCTGGTGTGATTGGAGCGACATGCTGTGAATCGTGCTTCGGGCAACAAGCTCCAACATTGGATAAAATGCTACTGATAAGAACTTCGAATTTCTGTAACACAAATAAAATAAGGCACAAATTAAGCTACTCGTTATCCTGTGCTGCGTGCCTGAGCGTGAAGTGGTAACGCTAATGTGTGTGCGAACAAGGCTAATGACAAGAGTGCGCCCCGCAGTACTGACTAGGATCAGCCAACGCATAATGGTCCGACTGTGACGGTGCGGGGTGTGCAACTAGGGTTTTTCTATTGAGCATGGAAACTGCTGCGGGAATCAGCACGATCTTCGTGATCTCGCCATATATGCGCCGTCGATAACAGGAAAGCCTGATGGTGGCATAAGCGGCGTCCGCGGGATTGTGCTTCGAACACAAATATAGGCCCTTTGCTCATTAGGTATTATCGATTTCTGGGATTTAAGTTCGTTACGATGAATGATTACCTCTTCGCAAGATGTGTTACTCGACCCTACTAAGCATATGGAGCTCTACTGACGCCTATGAACCAAACAGACATGGCATCTATCTATCTATCTATGTATCTATCTATCTATCTATCTATCTATCTATCTATCTATCTATCTATCTATCTATCTATCTATCTATCTATCTATCTATCTATCTATCTATCTATCTATCTATCCGTCCACCTACCACTTTTAGCTCTCCTTACCATTTCGATAATGGTATCAATACCAAAATTGGTATGGCATAACATTACTGTATGCCAAGCACGAATTATTAGTCATAACACAAAAATTATGACATATATGTTATGAATGTCATGATTTACATTTGATGGCCTTGCTGCTCTTGCAGTTGTTTCATTCACATGTTGTAAACCTGGTACGTTATGATATGACTGCATGGTGAACACTAGAGAGAGAGAGAAAATTTAATGCGGAAAGGCAGGGAGGTTAACCAGAAAACATATCCGGTTTGCTACCCTGCACTGGGGAAGGGGTAAGGGGAGACAGAAAAGTAAGAAAAAAAAATGGGAAACGGAGGAAGAGAAGTACAAACACACACACGCACACGCGCACACAGTAGTGTCACAATCGTTCAACGAGGCGGGTCGCTCGCAGAAACTTCATCAGCGCCTTCGTTGCTTTCTGGCGTGAAGCTCGATCTTTCCGACATTCCAAGATTGACTGCTCAGAAAGTGGCTGGTCGTCGAGGCGAGCAAACACTGCTGAGCACAAGTGGCAGACCCAGACGTGGAAATCATGACATGCATGTCATGTTACAACATGACGACATGCCACGCTCATAATGTGCTTGCGGCCGTTTTGCTAGCTTCACACGTACAAAATTTGGTATTACGTGACGCGAACGGATGGCGAAGTTAAATGACGCTTCCAAACATGATATTCCTGACGTGGTTGTCGTGTACCAACATGACTACATGCCACACTCATGATGCGCTCGCGGCCGTTTCACTGACTTCACATTTACGAAACTTGGCATTACGTAACGCGAACGGACAATGAAGGTAAATTACACGTACAAATATGATAATCATGACATTCGTGTCATGTAACAACATGACTACATAACACGCTCATGATGCGCTTGTGGCCGTTTCACTAGCTTTACATTTACCAAATTTGGTATTTCGTGACGTGAATGAATGACGAAGGTATGCGACTTGTGCAAACATGATAATCATGACATGAAAGTCATGTACGGCATAGTTGATGTTCACCTCAGAACGTTGCGTTCATTTTAAATTGACATATCAACTTTTGTCCTTCGTGCTTCGCATATAATTGATTTCTACTGTACGCGGGTCGGCCAATTTTTTATTCTATGTTGACGGTAGCATTTCCCGTCTTCCGAAATCTTTCAGAACATAACGAGATTCTGCATTTCCTGCGTGATCAGCTGGCCTTTGATCGAGCGAATGTGTCGGGCGATGGCGTCATCTTGAGCCATCCCATTATGTGATTAACCAGAACCCCACAGCGATGTCCTGGTGACTACAAATTTAGGTGGTCAGTATCACGATGATATTGCCATGACGACTTTTTTATCACCTGTGTTAACGCCGGCGCCGCGGGAACCTGGCGGTCATTTTTCCCGTATTTGGTCGAAGCAAAAGGCATCTGAAGCTTTTACCCCAATGAATATTAAAACCCACTCTACCACGTCTGGAATATATCAAGAATAGGTGAAGTTTTGTTCGGAGTATCCCCGATCGGTTGTTTCTGCACAGAGAAGCCGCAGTAAGACGGGTCGGTGACCCCTTAGAATGGTCGCCAAGGTGCACTGAAGCGGATTAAGAGCACGGAGTTGGTTTTCGGTGAAGCCTTGTCATCGTAAAATTCGTGGGTGTTTTTATCTTCGCATTTGTTCCATCTATGACGCCAGAAAAACAGACAGGGTCAAAGATGTATTGAAAACAAAGCACCAACGCACCTTTGTTTAACTATAAACAAGATTGCTTCCGCCATTCCCATTATAAAACATCTATAACCATCTGCCCCGTATTATAAGCCTATGAAACGACATCAAGAATAGGGCCAAAAGCTCTCACATTACGAATAAAAAATACAAAGAAAATGTTAGGAAAGTCACAAAGAAGAAAGGAATCAGCGGGGCTGGTTCTAACGACCATACGAAAGGAAAAAGGATTTCAACTAAAAAATACAAAATGCCGGGGCGTGAATTTTATGTGGGCGCTTGTAGTTATAGGATCGAGATATTCTTGGGTCAGCCAATGCAAGGAGTAAATGCATTCACTTCGAATCCCGAGAAAAACTATGCCATTTACGCGAAGCTAGCACAATAAAATGAATGAACAATAATGGTGGTGAAGCAAGTTTATATTTGAGATGGCGACGGGAAACGCTGTTTCTGCACCTACCTGTTCTCGCTTTTTCTTTGGGCGTTCTTTGCTTCGCAAAAGCACGCTTAGCCCATTTATTTGCTACATATTTTGCAAAGAGAGATATTCTCGCTTCAGTCAACCGACGAGGGAATAGCGTCGGTAACGAAAACGCGCGAACAAGAAAGATATGGTTCAGGGCATCACTGAACAGCAACGCAGTAAACTGCCAGCAACCACTGAGCTTCGGTTCAGCCTCGTGGAGCTTTAAGAAAAAAAAAGTTGAGCACGGCTTTTTCTCAGCCTCTCGATCGCCTGTATTGTGTTCACTTTGCCCACTTGAGAACGCACTCGGCCCGGCTTTCCCTTTTTCCCTCTTCCCTGTTTTTTTCCAGAGCCGGCTCGTTACGACCAAACTCACGACCACCTTGGGGATACCGCGACTCGGAGGCCTTCCATGTAACCGGTCGGATTTTATCTGCTGAGTTCGCAGGGCGGGTAGTGTTCTATGCTTCGCTGCTGTACAATAGTGCGTATACAGCGTGCGTTGTACGCTCAGCGTTGAAACAGGAGGGAACGTGCTAGGTGAATAAAGTGAGTAGTATTACGCAATAATGATAATAAATGGGACCACTGGAACTAAAAAGGTTTATGAACAGTGAAGAACGGTATACAATGAAAATAAGTGGGCTGGCAAAGAAAAAGAAAGAGATGGTCCCGAAGGGGGAACTATCCCCTCTGTGTGCTGGGGGTGTTACAGTTATTGGCATTTATGAAGACACGAAAACTGTAACCCAATTTGAGAAATAAGGCGATATAAAAAAGCTTAGAATATCGAAAAGAAACACGATGATCCTAAGAACTCACTACCATAGATGAATAGTAAGCTGCATTAAAAGTATAATAAGCATTACATAGCACACTTTAGCACGAAGGCCACACACTTTGAAAAAAAAATGCTTACATTTGTCTTTATTTTTAATTATGGCTCATTGGCGTGTGCTTCTAAAACATTTACACAATGTTTCTTGCCACGATACTCTAATGGGATAATTTAAAATACACCGTTATATGGAAACTTCAGCCCATTGAAATGAAAATAAAGTATAAATTTTTAAATTACTTTTTGGCGCGTTGAAATTGAAAGAGTTTAATGATTAGGTGGCCCAAGTTACTGCCATTGTAGCCGTCCTCATCTTCACTACAAAAAGTAAACACTGTAGGTACGGTATCGCGTGACCTCAGCAAGCAAACTAAGACAGAATATTTATTTTTATTTATAATTAGTTATTATTTATTTAATTAATTATAAATACTTCAATCTTGTGCAAGATCTTGCCAGCGGGTTACATATATAGGTTCATAGAACAGAAATAGTGATACTTTATGTTCGCTCTACCCCATTGAATAATAGCATGCATGTAGGGGCTCCACGCTTGACAACCACAGCACAGCATGCTCGCGCCATCTTCACCCACATTGTCCTTCACACATAATCCAATAGTGAGTGGAAAAAATCAGATTGATCTGGTGGGCAAGCATATAAAACGGTTGTAGACGGATCAGCCAGTGCATGGATGGTTCGTCGTAATAATTTAAAGCTCTTCAATACCCTTTTTGCATACAAATTAGTGTGCACAGAGTGTTACAGATAATGTCGTTAGGGGGTCAGCATCTCTACCCACTCTGAAGTTCATGCATAGCGTGCAGGAAGGTAATTGCACTCTCGAGGATGTTCTCATAAATTGTTATATGCTCAGTTTAGTGACAGATGGAGCGACTTTGTTTAGTTTGGCAGCCCTCTCATGTTCTAGGAGTTCTTGAGAAATCATGAATTTATGTACGATGGAAAGAAACAGTCGGAAGACACTGTGGTAAAGGTCTATTAGAACTATGCACAAGAAATAAATAAACGAAGTGGTAATGATTGATTGCATTTTTGTCGACGTTGGTTAGAGCTCGTAAAACAACGTAGCGAACACAACAACCAGTTAGATAGACGAATTAAAACATTCGTTGGGGCGAACTAGAATGGAGATATTGCAAACGAATTACAACATGGAATACATTGACTGCCGTATTTAATTTATGACCAGTAGTCAAACTGTGCCAACCCAGAAACTATATTTGCACCCAGAGATCAGTTCCGGGGGCAGATAAAAGCCAGCAGAGCCATGGACTGAGAGCCCCACCCAGTTAGCTCTTGAATTCTACTTTACCTCGTTTCCTGAAATAAAGCTTTTTTATGGCCACACGCGGTCAAGAAACACGTACATGAACACAAAACGTGACCGGAAGAAGCAAAGAGCCCGAAGGAAGAAAAGCCATCGCAATGGAGTTTACAGTTGTCGTTTGCACATATTCACCAACTGGCGTATTACTCGGGCTCCACGCCGGACTTTTTCATCATTTCCCGTCGACTACTGACTCCACCGTGTGCTGGACTTATTCTTCTTGCCTTCATCGGCCCTTGTTCTCTGATGTCTCCGAATGGCTCCATATTTTTCTATTTCTGACTTTTTCGGGCTTCTGACTGGCTCAAGACCAATGCATTGAAGCCAGCAATGCTGAATGGCTAAAGGCCCAACTGCATGCACGTGATTTTCGAGCGGCAGCGACGAGACACCGCGACAAACTTGCTCCATCACTCTGTCGCGTTACGACGGCTGCAACCACATGTCGGGGAGAGAGAGTCATTGTTATAGATTTAGGAGTATAGCGTGCACGCTCATAAATTGCGAAAAGAAGCTTAAAAGCAGACTGATTTCCACATGCCAAATTTATAACTGCCTTGTGTGGCACAAGGAAGTCATTAAAGCGTTTAAGGACCATATTTTTGCGCAATTTTTTGTGTAACCGTGACGGAGTGCCCAGAAGCAAACGCTGCAATGGCTACGATGCTCCTCACATGACGATTTCACATTGTAGCGAGCTACCATAATTGTCACAAGCAACCACCAAAACAAACAACCGATAACAAGGTTTACGACAAAATACAGCCGCTGTCTAACTCTCCGCGTGGGATACGAATGTAAAGAACGTGGTCGATGACTTGCATTCCTTGCAGTACGTGTGGATAGCAAGCATAAAGAGCCAAATTGCAACCGAAGCGAAGATGAAGCGTGCCGCCATCTTGTCGGAAATTGTCACGCTGGTTTCCGGGTGACAATCCATCTTTGCTAGTTTTCCAGAAAGGTGTGACACGACAAATGACGGCTACAAACGGGTCTCTGCGGCTGAAAATCCTGTCACTCGTCGCTGTCGTTGTCGCTATTGCTGGGAAATCACGTGAATGCGGTTGGGTCTTCATCCATTCAGCATTGCTTGCATTCACGGGGAACCACGTCGTAAACGTGCATCCTGCTGCACTTATGAGTATCAAACGCAGGACCTCCGCGACACAAGCGCGAGGCGTGAGATGCTACGTGACAAAACGAGACGTGAGGAATTGACAGGGTGATCCACTCCTACAGATAAGTTTACTCCGGCTCGGCACAACGAGTTAACAAAAAAAACTGTAGAGACGTTTCGCCCCATACGCAGATTTCATGTCCAGCTTACACTAAGACATACGAGGAGAGGTCAATCATCCCGCACGTCCTTGAAAGCACCCGTTAAGAGGTCAAGGTTGGTGTTGTACTCCAATGTGTTAAGTTAGATGAACCAGGATTCAAGAAGCTTTCTTCTTGGGTTCCCGTTTTTGTGTTCACGAGTGCTCCACGACCCCTATACGGACGTTTACGTGGTAGTGTGTTATAAGTACACTGCTCAAAATCTCCTGATAGGTCTAAGTGTATACTTAAATGCCACATGCACATTTTGTTTCTGCTTTTACACTAACGGTGCCATTAAGACAGCAATATTCAAGCGGGGGTTAGGAGAGGGAGTTGTTGGAGAGAGCGAATACATAGCAGTGTGAATAAAATATTGTACTCCACAACAAACATGGGGGTCATGGATAGTGAAACGTCTATTTCATGCTGTTGCTAAAAATGTTTTACTATAGCTAGTGCTTCCAGCTAAGTCACATCGTTGGTCCTATCAGTCGATTGTATAGTTTTCTTACCATCTTTCGTGATTTTTTGTCTTTCTTGTTAATCAGCACTTGGAGACGTGAAATAGAATCCAAGATATTGCCATGACCCTGACGCAGCTCAAAGCAGCTTGGTGGAATTGCTGATGCTGACAAGGACAAAGTGTAGGAACATATATTAGCAGTGCCGACTACAAGATGAAGTGTGGTTTCGTTCGTGACAATATGTGTACAGGCAAACAGGAATTCCATTGAAAGTTTGGTTCAAATGTGGTTATAAGTAGGGCCTGATTGAAGAAGGCGCCCAACGTACAGCATAGTTATATATAAGAACAAGTATAGCTTGCAAACGTACACTGAAACTATACTAATGCGTACACATCCGCCCGCACGCACACAGGCACGCGTGTCTGTCTGTATCGCCTCCACGCACGCACACTATCATCAACGTGGAGGAGCACCATAGCAAAGAATGAACGAAGCACCCAGACGGAAGAATTCGATGCGGCCGCGGGGTAAGTAGACAGTCCAAACGACCCTTGAGTCCTTTCATGTACGACTAACGGTGGCCCATTTCCGGATCCAGAACACATTTCCGGTTGCCGTAACATGGTCATTACGAGTAGAGAAAACCCTTATGGCTAGATGTTGGGCTCCTCGGGACTGAATTCCCGCATCGCAACATCTTGTCCGCTCGGCCGAGTCACGTGATAGCACAACAAGCGTTGTGGTCCGTCACCAACTTTATTTATTTATTTATTTAATAATACTGTCAACCCTCCAAGAGGGTCATAACAGAGAGGACAATACAATTACATACATAAAAAATGTACAAGGTACATAAAGTTGCATAACACTCGGCACTTCACAATGAAAACAGGTATTTCATTAAATAACAATTCAGAATTCAAAATAACAATTCAAAATTCACTGACATATTCCAAAATAATGGACATGAGGTCGCTTACATCAAACTCAACAATCTCGTAAGTGTGCCTCTACAGCATTTTCGAAGTCGGTGACATTGTTTAAAACAACAATTGCGTTTGGTAGTTTGTTCCACATTTCTACGACATCCGGGAAGAAAGAATATCGAAACATGTCAGTATTTGTCAGTAACTTTTCTTCATGGACCCTGTCATCTGAGTAACAAGTCAGGCAATCACTGGTAACTTTCACTCGCTAAGCCCGCTTTGAATTACTGCGTACTGTGATTTACTGCTTTATTTAGTGTCACTTGAAAGTTTAGTGCCACCACAGTCAACTGCGGTACGTAGCTTTCTATGCTTTGTAGTGGTTACTCGCTCCCTTGCTCGCTCACTCACTCACTCACTCACTCACTCACTCACTCAGTCACTCACTCTCTCGCTAGCTCACTCACTCCGATATTTGTCGACGACTCATATATTGCTACAATAATAGCAAGACTTCAAAAAATTGTGATATCAGACTTATTGATGGGCGCGCGCACGAACGCGCACACGCGCGCGCGCACAGAGAGAGACATGATATGACTTAATGATCACATTACTACTCTTCCGCGGTGACCTTGCGGCTGACATTCGTAAACATGCAGTCAGTGACCATCAAGACAGCGTTCATTAATCTTCATTACCCACCGCCTTTCACGCTCCAGCACCTCACGTGCTTGGAGCGAATGCCATCACCCTCAACCCAATGCCTGCCGACGTTGCCCTTTGTGTTCCAGGCTTTTTGTCTCCTGCAGTGTTAAACAAAGGGCTAATTTCTCGATCAACTTCGCCTTCGCCCAGTCAGCTCGCTCATTTTTACCAAGAGTAGTTTTGTACACAAAAAAGCGCTTACAAATTACTCCTTCGTGCTGGCCCTGAGTGTAGTGATAGTGAAACATCTGTTAAACAATGGACAGACTGGCAAACGGGATGCTCCAACTATAAAGGCTGACTTTTAGCTTCTATTGTTGATTTATTTTATGTTAAAATGATGTTATTGCCAACCCCTTTCATTTTGCTTGTCCCTGCTGACTGCTGCTGCCATTTCGCAAAACCACTGAACTTCCGCTGATGTAAGCAGGTTTTATGAAGTGTAAAGGCCATCATGATCCACAACTAACTGTAAAGCATAATTTTTTATCGCATCTTGAAGCATTGGATAACGTCAGTTCTTATGTTTGTTCCGTAGTCCTCAACAAGCGCACAAAAAGCGGGTTTCAGAATATTTATTCAATATTTTGAGTCTGGAAATAACAATGGAGAAGCGACTGCAACCGTTCATTAAAAGCATTGCAAAGCAGTAGTTTAACAGATATATGGAATAAGATAAACAGAAAACTCCACGAGTTTTCATTTTTCTTTTCTTTTCTTTTTTCATTTGTGCTTATTATCACTAAAAACACTAGGTACCGATTTCATTATCGTTACTCTGTGTATGTTACGGTCTGTAAGCTGCTAAGGTAATAGGCACTTTTAGCTGACCTATTCGGTGGTCAAATCCCCGTTACGCTGAAAAGTTCTACGTTGCTGGAGTGCAACGTGCATTGTTGGTTGTAGCCAAGCGTCTTCCGGTCAAGGCAATTGCGACATTAAAGGAAAACAAACATTTTAGTTATCTTGCAGCAAGAAAGCAAACTTTCTTTTACAACAGTGGGAATTTATTTACTTTTGTGATATATGGTGTTTGGCGCATGAGCATTTCTTTTTGTCACCTTGACTTGGAGTGAGACCACAAGCCTTCAAAAAACTTCAAAAAAGTGAAAAACGATTTTTTCGAAAAATTGCTGCGCAGCTTTCCAAAGAGTTGTCTTTTTTTCCTGGTGAGCAATCCACAAAATAAAACGCGAACTGAATAGCCCCCCCCCCCCCAAAAAAAAAGACTCTCTGCGCCGAACAGCACAATGTGAAAATTGTTAGTTTAAGGCTTCAATCAATTACGAATCACTTACAATTACAATGGTACCTTGCAGCAGCCTATCTGCGAGGCAGACAAAACAAGCAAAATATCGCGTCTCCTTGCTGCTGCCCGTACTTTTTCATGCCTTAAATGCTCATTAAGACGGAGCGTGGCAATGTTTCTGTCGCGTCGACACCATGTGCACTTCCCTCGCATCCAATTCATGCCATATACTGCCCGACCATGCACACGCGAAGCAATAAAGGTGGATAAGAAAGACACGTAGGCATAAATTGCATTAGAAAAGGTGCTGTAGTAGGTAACTAGTGCGCATGTTTCCTTGAAAGCAGTGAGCGATGTGCTTCCATCTTCCAGCCGGTGTGAAGTTGTGTAGCACCACTGCTTTTGACCCGAGTGGCCACAATTTTATGTTACTCTATGGCAGATCCGGCCACGTTCAAGAAATGTGCCTGTCACGTCAACGTCTATGTTAGGGCAAGCCCTCTTAATAAACAGAAAAAGAGCGAGCGAGAGAGACAAAGTACACGCGCAGCGAAGTGGCACGATACGTACACGTAACTACGAAGAAGTTTAGGAGCCCGACAGCCAGTGCGCAGGGATCCCTGACGTGGAAGGATTACGCCTGCGCCAAGGAGGGTAAGCAAATCCGCCGCTGGCATATCCTTATCAGGCAGCTGGAGATGGCAGATTGGAGCGCGCCGTCGTAATTAGTCGCACGGGACCGTGACATGTCTTATACCATTGCTTGTGTACAGGGCTCGCGCATGGCAGAAAGATTGCGGTAGGTAATGAAGCGAAATAACTGCCAATACATTATGTCACAATTTGAATTCGCACATGAGAACGAGACAAGGAATACAAGAAAGCCCGAAAAATTAACATGACTACATCCATTTGCTACTCTACACATTGAGGGGGGAATAATGGAGTGAAAGAGAGAGAGGGGAAAACGATCCGTGCACACATTTCACATCACACTCACGCTGAACAGCGTATCACACACAGTTGCACAAAGATCCTCATCTGTCAATGACACATGAGCAAAACGTAACAGAATGACACTAAAGATATGTACAGTGTCAATTTTTATGAAAGAGAATACGGCGACGCGTGGCCTGCGTGTTCGGCGGCTGCTGGAAGCGCGTTCAAGCGGGAGCGATAGCGACCACATTCTCTTTCCACGTCATCTTGCGGCGAGCAAAACAACGATTCGTTGCTCATATATATAAAAGCAAGATTGCAACCCCTCCCCCCTCAAAGCAATTACCGGATCTCGCGTAAAGAAGGGTAGAGTCGCAATCTTGCCATGGGTTGCATATCTGCAACAAATGGTTATTATGCTTCCCGCGAGATGACGCGAAAACAGACTGTGGTTGCTTTCACTCCCACTTGAGCTCGCTGCCAGCAACCACCGGAGTGCGCAGGACACAAGCTCCCGTGTTCCCTTTCATAAACTTGACACTGTACAGTCTGTTTCACACTTAGGGGAAATCTCGGAACGCATGAATGCGGCCAGTGCTGCAGTCAAGAACAGGCAGCATCTCGCGCATGCGGAGACTCTTGAAGGGCCGTATTGTTGAACCATGTCATCTGCTATAGCGGCATGCGAGTACAGCGCTGGCCACACCACGTGTTATGCGATCGGATATTTCCCTTAAGTTTGAAACAGACTGTACAAATGTACGGACAGACATACGTCGAACAGTCACGCATGTTTCATATAGCCACTTGTTTACAGCCAAGCAACGATACAACAGCAATAAGGGCAATAAGAACACCACAAGCTTTAAGCTGACATGTAGTGGTTTTGCTTCTGAGTTTACCAGCTCTTGCTAGTGCTACATGAACTGACTTTAGAGGATGACGCTTAAGTATGCAATTCAAGTTACACCAAAGTGACATCACAGGCGTGGGCATGTAATACTTATAAAATTAGATAGCCAGAGAGCCAGTACTACCACCACAATGGACGTTCAACCAACATTACGCTGGCATAGGCTCTTTTTTTCCACAGAAATTTCGCGGCTCTGAAGTAGAATCCTTGGTTGCCATGCAGAATGCTTGGGTTTGATTCCTGCTACAACCACAATTTTTTATTTTCACATTCATCTGGTGAACGCTGCCGATCTCAGTTTTTCTGAAAGCTCTCGCACTTAATTACCAACATCTGTTCTCACCGTTCCTGGATAGATAAAAAGTGTCAATAACCTGTGCTTCATACAAGCAGCCCCTCCTCTACTTTATCAATACCAGCCAGATGCGCCAAATACAGCTGTTCACTAGCCTCTCCTTTAGCCCTCTCCTGCTGTGACCTATCGCTATCCTTCGCTTGTGCTTTGCGGTCATGGGAAAGAACCCATCAAGGACATCCTCACGACGGAGAGTAACACAAAGTATTTTTTTTTGTTCGGAGGTGTACAGATTCGTTTGTAGCTTCTTGCATTCCTCGTGATCACAATGTTGGCTTTCACTCTGGTTGTGTAAGTGATCCTGTGTTTTGTAATTGCGTGTCACTGTTTGTGGCGCTATGCGGGCAACCAATGGGGAAGCGTCACTGCAGCGCTACTGCGTGCGCTGCGCCATGATGGTGGCGTTGCTTTGAGCCACAAATAAGGAATATGAAGGAACAAATCATACAGACGTATGATATTGCAGAGGGACACATTCACAGTAAAAATTTTTACACCCAGAAGAGTGTAAATGAGCTTGTCCCGTGGACGACACCCTAAGGGTGTTAATTCAGCACCTTCCAAAAAGGGTGCTTTTTCATGCACCCTTAGAATAGGGTGTACATGTAAAAAACTGTAGGGTGTTAAAAAACACCCTTAAGGAAGGGTGCCTTCGATGTCCATCACTTTTTTAGCACCCTCTGAGGAGGGTGCGAGAAGGGTGCACAAGGGTGTTGAGTGCCCATGGCAGGGGTGCCAGTATTCTTTTAGACTGCACTAATAGATATCAGCATGCACTGATTACACACTACTTGAAGAAAGCGGTCCTCATTATCAATGGTGCGAAACCTGTCGAGCTCCATTCATTGCGTCTGGGCAAAAATATAAACGCGTGCCATCGTGTATGAACTTGTGCTGGACCTATATATACTTCACAGTATATGCATAATGCGCGTTACAGAAAATGAAGCCTTGCTGCCCTTGCATATTGCGTTTATTTAATAGGCAAATAAAAGAAACTTTTCTTCTGCCACACAACTTTTTCACCAGATATACGTTCTCGTATACGTACACTACACATGCAACACCTCAAATGTTTATTACATTTATTCAGTTTCAGTTCATTATGTTGTAGGCCCGTGTGCTCAGATTTGGGTGCACGTTAAAGAACCCCAGGTGGTCGAAATTTCCGGAGCCCTCCACTACGGCGTCTCTCATAATCATAGAGTGGTTTTGGGACGTTAAACCCCACATATCAATCAATCAATCAGTTTCACTTCATTGACAATTCTTTGCAACATACAATTACACTGGTTTCAGTTTAGTATACTGCTTCAAGTACATAGAGACTACAAATGAAATATACGCTAATATATCCCTTTAATTCTTTTATGTATCTATAATCCCAGTGGTTTCCAGTTTAATACTCCTTCATGTACACAATCGGTTAATAGGAATGAAATACAGGCATATATATACTTATGATTCTTTCAAATATATACAATCACCATGATTTCACTATATATGCCTTCATGTACACAATCGTTCACAAGAAGTAATGCACACAAAAATATATATGGATAGTGTTTTCAAATGTATATAATCACAGTGGATTAAGCTTTGTATTCCTGGATGTATAACAATTGGTTATGAGAAATGATGTACATGCAAACATATACGGGTTTTTGCACATATAACTTTAGCGAATACTTAAGAAACCAATACAATGATCAGAAACACAATAAGCTAAAAACGAACACAAAACTGAGTCAAAACACACAAAAAACAAAAGAGGTAATGCATAATTATGGCTAATGACACAGCTGGGTCACTTTATGCCAAATGTCTCAGCCATTTTGGCAACCATCTCAAATGTATTCGAAAAACTCGTGCTACATTGCAAAATAGTGAACTTCTGGAATATTTAGGAGAGGAAAAATATTTGGTCACGTGGCTGCCTTCTGAACTTCCTGGAATGCCGTGTAGGTGTTGTATGTGAAAAATTTTATTTTAAAAGCACCGCTCCTTCTTTTCGTACGAAACTCGGTCTACGTGTTACGTAACAAGAGCTTAATTTGGGAGAGTTGGTTCATCGTGGTTGTGTGCTAGTCACAGCGCGACAACTTTCGGAAGAGACAGAAAGGACAGGAAAGAGCACCGACTGTCAACTGAATTCAATGAATGTGCTACGAGCGCTTTTATACGGAGTACAAGAACTGTGTTCATGCGCGAGGACACGTGTGAGCACTACAAAATAATCTTTAACTGTGAAAAGAATACTCCCTCTCGGAAAGGATAAGTGAACGTGTAGTGATGCACTGATCATTGGTTTACCTGATAAAAAATACTTCTACAAACATTAAATTGGCATTAAGTAAACCTATTCTCGTGACGAATGGGGCAAGATTGACTATTCCTGTTGCTGTTTAGTACACACACTTTTGAAAGCTTGCAAGGGGTGGAAAACAACACGTTAATATCATATCTGCTGGCTGTTTTTTTTAATTGTGAGACACATAATGTGGTATAACATGCAAAGGTTTTGGTCATTGTTTTTTGTTGGTCCTGTCTAACTTTACTTCCTGCAGGAGGGTTTTGCAAACGGGTGTGATGATTCTGTTGGGATACCCAGCATCTTTTAGTCTTTTAATCTGGTTTTTAAACCTGACCTCGCCCTTGTGCTAACATGACTTCTGAAGGGTGGCCTGAGTACATGTGGTATCAATTCCTCTTTCTACTAATTTAGAATGCCCACTATCAAAAGGCAGAACATTCTTAGCACTCCTGGGCTGATAGCACCAGCCAATACCCCAACAGCATCATCACACTTGTTTGTGAAACCCTCCTGCAGAAAGTAAAGTTAAAGGAAGCAGGACCAAAAGAAAAAGAGAATGACCAATCACCTTTGCATGTCACACGGTACTACGTACATAAGGTGTCTCACAATTTTAGGAAAAGAGCCAGCAGATATGACATTGTTGTTTTCCACCCCTTGCAAGCTTTCAAAAGTGCATGTACTTACAGCAACAGGAATAGTCAATCTTGCACCATTCGTCACTAGAATAGGTTTACTGAATGCCAATCTAATGTGTATAAGATACCGCTAACATGTGGAAAAGTAAACATAGGACAAACTGGGCAATGCTTCAATGATCAAGCAAGACAGCATGCTTTAAATGTTAAGAAGAGCTATAGTAGTCTCATGGCCGGACACCGTAAAGAATGTAAGTGTAGTCCTAGGTTTCATAAAACACGGTTTTTGAAAAAGAAAGCAAGCAGAGAAATGAGAGATTTTAGAACTCTTTATCAGGAAGGCCAAGGATCAATGCATCAGTACACCTTCACTTATCTTTTCCGAAAAAGAGTATTCTTTTCTCGGTTAAAATTATTTTGTCATGGTCACACATGTGTTGTTGCAGATGAGCCCTGGTCTTTTCTCAGTATAAAAACGCTCGTAGCACCTTCGGTAAAATTCAGTTGACAGCGCTCTTTCCTGTCCTTTTTGCGATAAGATTTTTATTACAGAAAGAATTTCATTTTCTTACAATTTAGGTATAATGATGAGTTTTCATTGTATCACAACATGGAGCAAATTGCATCTCAATACGGACAAAATCACAATTTTGTGAAATTCGTGATATTTTCTCGTATATTTCAGCAGCTTGAGAGGTCTAAAGATATTTTTTCCTCAAAATATACCTTCTGTGGAGTAAATATTCACTGCTCAGATATTCATACAAAGTGCAATATTGCAATAAAAAATGCAAACATAACACATTTTGGCTTTATTCTTGGAAGCGAATGTGGCTAAAAAATTGCACTATTACTATTGAGCTTCAAATACCTTACAGAAGCACATTTACTTAACAGGTAGACCGAATTTGCTTTAGAAAAAATAAGCGGTAGTTTTAAAACGAAATTTTCCACAAACAGCACACAGACGGCATTATCCCAGGAAGTTATAAGCCAGCCACATGAATAAAACCTTTTTTTCTCGCTGAAATATTCTAGCAGTTCACTGTTTTCAACGCAGTAAGTCACCACTTTTTTTTTTCAAATACAATTCAGATGGTCGCCAAAGTGGCTGGGACGTTTGGCATAGAATGGTCCAGCTATATTTAAGCAAAATAACTTACACAAATAACAATATTTGTTCATCTACCATGACCACACTAGAAAAAGTTGTTCAGGCATTGTGACACTAAAATTTTCAGCGTCGTACTGCCTGAACAACTTCTTTGATAAACTCCAAACTCACGCCGAGAAAAATCCGCTCAATCACGGTGGTTGTTAAAGGCCTTGCGGCCGTAGACAATGTTGAAAATAAAAAAAATCAACTCATCAGTGCTGTCACTCCTTCTTCGTCATTACTGACACGGAAGATTTTTCGGTTATCCATGTGGAGGTTCAGGAAGTAGGCTTGCTCTAGACTGGGGCCGGGGGGTAGACTACGCAGGACGTCAGTGGCACCCTCTCATCCTGTAATAAGAGCAAATATGACTTCTCTTAAAAGGATGTTCGTGATGTTCTGGCAGCACCATATATAAAGAATGTGTAGTGTGTATCTTTCGAAATGGCGTGTAATTGGCATTACACTGAACTCGAAGCATACAACCCATACATTCTAATAATTTCGTATGATAAAGATAAGAGTTTTCCAGCATACAGCAAATTCCCGAAATGAGGTGAAGTGTAAGACTACAGCTCAAAAATGGCACTTACGAAAGCCTGAACTCACCTAAGAATCAAATTCCTTATAGGGTAGTGAGCCAGTGTGAAAAACAATTCCTAAAGTACAACGCTCAGAACATATAACATTAATCAAAATGCACAAGAAACTCACCTCTTCATGTACAAACAGTGAAGACATCTCTGCTTTCTCTTTTACATGAGAACAAATGATCTTGGGCGTGGCACTAGCGGAGAGGTCTGCAAAAAAGAAAGTAAAAGATTTACTGACTTTAATCACGCCTCTAACAATCTGAGGAATTATTACAAGTCACCAATCAGTGCAATTCTGACTGCCTCTATAAGGGCATCAAAAATGAAAAATTTTCTCGTTCTTTCTACCCTCACAAGACGCTCCGTCCATGGAATCTAATCCAAATTTGACGCTGTGCTTCCTATTTGCCTGCTTTCTAGACGTAGGGCTGCGAACATGTGTTTTGTGCACCTAATCTAGCACAGAAATTCGTCATCTATAATTCAATCATCTTAATTCATTGTAATTTGATAAAAGATGTGATAGCTCGTCCAGTTTTTAAAGAGTTGCGGGCCTGCAATAGGCACTGCCTTGCACGTATGAAAGTACTTCTTTTAAAAAAAAAATTTCAAAGCTTGCTTTCAGAAAAAGCGTCTGGCATATTTCGACAACCAAGCCCATCCTCTGATGGCAATCAGGGGCACGCTATTAGCGATTATTGACTACGGGATTTACAAACGTAACCCGTGCCTAAATACTCAGTTAAACACAATCACGCAAGTAAGAGTGCTCGAACGCGGCAACGCGCGCGGACACCGACTACGTTGCAGCAGCCATGGCTTATGCTAGAGCAACCGCACACTCTCTCGATTCTGTTATAACGCCGAACATTATCGCAGATGAAAGCGAAGCACGAAAACAGCAAACAGAAACGAGGGAAAACAACGCACGGGGATGGCCACAACAACGCGCCTTTGGAAGTCTGCTAGATCTTTCCCTGTTGCTGGTGAAACTTGTCCTCAATAGCTTAAAAGACCGAGGCGCACGTGCTGGGAGCATCGCGGCATATCAGCACCTCCAACTATACCGTCTTTAAGCAAAAAAAAAAAAGCCATTTCGTACAGTGCGCCTCTGTACATAATTTTTGCTTTTTCTTTCTTTTTTTACGCTTACAGCTACAGAAGCACGTTGCACATTTGAGTATTAATAGAAATGTTATTACGATGTAGCCCAAAGCACATCTTAAAACAATATCAATCACTTTGTGCAGTGTAGAGGCAATGTACGATCAGCAACTAATCCCGCCCTTGTTAAGTGATCACATCACTCACTGTATGAGTGATGCAGGCACTTACACAACATCGCGCATAGCAGTGTGAACTCGTTAAGTCACACGTTTAATCGGGCATCTGCAACAGGCCCGCGAACGCACGCTGTTGTAAATGGCTGGCAGCTTACTTCGGCAGAGCTGCTGCAGGCGCCCAGCTAGCGCTGTATGATTACTACCTACGAAAACAGTACACTCACCGTTAACAGGCCCACGTTGTCCGTGTCCGCCACTCCACGAATATTCCTTAATCCGAGCGTCACTTCGAACACGGTGTCATGCGTGACCACCATTGAATATGCGCCTGTTCGCTAGAACACACACAGCGACCAAGACCCCAGACCAACGCAACGCATTTGAAAGACGATGAGACAGAGGGAGCAACGTTGAAAGAGAGAAGGAGGAGGCACTGGCGGCGGCGTGGCGGCGCCGCAGCTGTCCACGCAGGTGTTCGGTGACGCAACTCTTCGCTTATCTACGCCGCCGTTGTGGGAGCAACGCTGGCCGGGGTTAGCGGGGGGGGGGGGGGGGAGGAGCGGGAAACCCGCCAAGGCGGCGCCGAAAGGCAAACGCTATGGCGCATACGGCGGACGGCCGTTCGGCGCGGAATGACTCCTTGTAAACGGCAACTCCCCTCCCAGCCAGTCGCACAGCGACGCAGATTCTTTACCAGCCTCGGGTTCTTTGAGTATTTTGACGGAATGCGATTGCAGTGGGCGAAAAATAGTGAAGCAAAACTTGCGGAAAACAAAGTGCACCATGGAATGGCCAGAAACAATAATTATTTCGTCCTCGGTGGCATTAGCGGGAGAGTATCGCCACACCTTTTTTCAGAGGAATTTATTTTCGCATTGTCTGTGTCTGGCTATTCCGCGTATGGTGCCGCAAACACTGAATGCGCAGTCGAAGCTGGAACAAATTAATCCACAGTCGCGGATGTTTATTACAAGGCTTGTCACGCACCACGAAACGTGCCGAGGTTGTTATAACAAACTTTTTGCTGACCACATGATCAGCACATAATTCCATATGGTTGCCCAATGAGCTAGCTAAGCACGTGTAGCAAAGGCAGGGCACGTTCTTGTTAAACGTTGTTAATATAAACGATGGTTGTGCATAAGTGCAGTGACAGCTTTCCGTGTGAATTGGTCATAACCCACGTTTTCGAGCGTAGAAGCGCCTCAGCGGACCTAATCAGCTACCACAGCAAGTTCGTAAGCAATGATTTGGTACGAAAGTGTGCAGCTGTTTGCCATGTACTGAATAGTCCGTGTACAGTGCGTTGACCACCGCCATTTCTTAAGCCACCTCCCATATAGACTCCCAGTCTGAACAGGTGTGGGACCTTAAACACTAAGAAGCAGTGCCCCCCCCCACCCCGCACACACACACAAAATTTGAGGGCGCACGGGCTGATACACACGCATACTTATTCACAGGCGCACACACATACACGTATACACACATACGGCAACACACACGCGCGACCGTAAACGCACGCATGCATGGGCGTACACATGTGCACAGGCACGCTAACACAGGCACGGACTCGCACATACACGCGCACGCACACAGGCACGGGTGTACACACAATCGCGCTTACACGCGAACACATGTGCAGGCTCACGCACACACACCCATACTCGGGCGAACATTATGTTCCTGTATATAATCCACAGCAAACATGTAGCTTATAACCAACGCTAAGGAAAGCTTTCGTAACATGGATTGCAGTTAATTGCCATTATAGATGAAACGCGATTTGCTTCTGCTGACATTCTGCTGTATTCGGAGAGCACCTTCACACATTCTAAGTCAATTAGGCCGTCATTTAACGCAAGGTCCACATATTCGTGCAGTAGCTGCGCTGCTCAGCCGCCAATCCGAAGGTCGCGGGTTCGATGCCGGCCGTGGCAGTCGAATTAAGGCGGAGGCGAAAATGTGGAAGCCTTTGCACTGTGCGATATGAGCGCTCAGTAAAGAACACCAAATGGTGAAAATCTGCAGCTTTCCACTACGACGACCCTCATAATCATATCGATATTTTTGAGACGTAAAATCCCAAATATTATAATTATGTGTTCTTCTTATGCTGCATATTCCATCCGATGAATCAGCACCTACACCCTTCTCAGGCACAAAAGCACCCTTAGAGCCTATTTTAGGGTGCTATCGAGGCAAGCACCCAAACAAAAGGGTGCTTTTTTTCAATCGACCATTTATGGGTGTTAAAGGGTGTTGCAAAGGGCGCTTTCTCGTAAAAGCACCCTTTTTACACCCTTTTGGGTGCAAAAATTTTTACTGTGTGTCCATGGTGTAAGAGTAATCAGGTGTTGACCCTGAGCGTGAGGGAGGGAGGAACGCGCTCAAGGTACCTGTAGTTTGCTGAGAAATGCTTTGCACCTATTATTTTTAGATTAGGGTTTCTGGTGAGCAGTTTGTTCACAGAAGCACACAATCATGTGCAGCGACCAAAAGTTATGCTAAGGGAGAGCTTATAACTTCATTTCACTAGTTGCCTTTTAATTAGATAGAGAGAAAGATGCAAGGAGGTTAGTCAGATATACGTCTGGCTTGCTACCCTGCACTGGAGGAGACGATGAAGTGAGAAAACAGATAGGAGAGAAGGAAGAAAGATACGCATAATCACGAGCACACTTGGGGGAGCAGACGCAGTCTACAGGTGGTAGCTAGGATTTGTTGTGTTCAGGCGCCGTAGTAGCGCTTTAGTCCCTTTCTGTGCTATTGAAGCACACGCGCAAGGTCCCAGAATCTTTACCACAGGAAATGGTTTAGAGTCCAATTGCTTCAAAAACATCAAGATCTGGCATCGCTGGATGTCGTATCAAGTGCAGCTGCACAGGACGTGTTCAATAATCTCTTCAGCTCCGCAGGAGTAACGTGTAGAGGTGTCGACCATACCGTTGCGAAACGAGTACGCCTTTGTGAATGCAATGCCCTACCAAAAGTGGCATATCGTATGGAAGCGGAAAAGTTGTGATGGATCCAGTTCATATAAGTGACACATTTGGAAGCTGGTAGACGACCGAAACGTGTGCGTAAGATCTCGAGCCAGGAAGTAAACATTTGTTGCAGCGTTAGTCCTTCATAGAGGAATCGGAGCCACACTGGTTCCTTTATGGGCTGAGCTAGTGGGCGGCATCATCGGCTAATTGGTTTCCAGTAATACCAATATGTCCGGGTAGTCACTGATATCATGTCCTTTTGATAAAACTTGATGGTAGCAATGTTTTCTTTATCATGCACCATTTAGTCGGGATTCCTCTTATGCATAACAAACTGCCAACTCTGAAGTGCTACCTTAGAATAACAGAATATGAACAACTTTCTGGGACGTTCTTGAACAAGATATTATAAAGCGGCCCATATAGCAGCAAGCTCTGATGCCGTAGACGTGGTCGTATGCGACAACTTAAATTTCATTGTCATTGCTGCAGCTGGACTTACAGCGGCATCTGATGAGCTGCTGGACGAGACCAACTGATCAGTGTATATATGCGAAGTGCATATAAACGTGTCCCTTCTGGTGCTTCGACCAGCCACAGGTACGCCTAGAAGTTCCGGGTATCAGAAGGAAAACCAATCACTTCAGAGCAGCTTTGACGCAAGCTATTATTACACAAGTCCTACTTAAACTGAACGCCTTTTATTTATTTCTTTGCCGCTGGTGAATTACAGCCGGGCAGCCTGAAAGACAAGCCTGGAATTTAAATTGGAGGTGAGACAGACTTTCAGAGATTCTGACATGTACTTATTATTGTTATGACTGTATATATTTCTCACGGTAGCCGTGTTGCACAAGAGAAAGCCATTACAGCTATTAACGTTAGGCGGATATCAATGCATCGTTGGATGTTATTCCTAATTCAACGTTATGAATGATCTAGCTTTGAGACGATATCGTTGAATACACACTATTGCCTGGAGATGTAGCACTGGTTATTTTCGGCTCTCATCAATAAGCTCTACAACACGAGGTGGTGCGACTAGCCCGTTCGCTCGAACTTGTTTCTTCCTACCCGCGTTTCAGGAAAAAAAAAGAAACGTTTGCGCTAACCAGAAGAAAGTATTGATCTGGTTTTTTACGCTACACTAGATACAATGTCGAAATAGGATAAAAAAAACGCCATGCCTGTGCGGAAGACCCAGCACAGTCTCAGCGAAAGCTAGAAGAGCGGCCTTTTAGAGCCTTTCCTAAGTCACTCACTGGGTAACTGCTACAATCAAACTTGCTTAATACCCACTACTGCATTAATAATAAAAATTTTGGGTAGTAGGCCGGCATTCGCTTGGCTCTTTTTCGTCATTCTTCTAAAAGCGTGGTATCCGCTAAACACTTACAATAAATTTTGTGCCAATTGTTCATGCAGTGGCTGGTGACGATGAAGAGTCATGCCGGAAGGGGGTATCCGCCACTGTTAAAAGCTGACCAAAAACAAGCTTTTGTAAAGGGTTGGAGCATTGGACGACCACTTTTTACGCTATTCACATTGTGCGACGGCTGGTTGTTATTACGCTGTTCTAAAACGATTTATTTATTTATTTATTTATTTATTTATTTATTTATTTATTTATTTATTTATTTATAATACTGCCAGTCTTTTTCCGAGACGATAGCAGTTGTGTTAACGTATAAGTCGTATTAACGTGATTGCTTTCCTGACATCAAGCCTCCCTAAGGCAAGTTTGCCAACAAGTTCCAAGCACCGCTGCCACTCAGTGGTAGAATACTAGGTTGCCCCACGGAGACCCAGGTTCGAGCCCCACTGTGTAATTGGTACCAGGTTTTCTTCTACTAATTTCGTGCGATGTGGTTACAGACACCGGCGGTGGCTGCAGCGTTGGACCACTGCGGCGCCGCGCGTGACCCGAGTTTTGATCTCATAACTGATTTCGCTCTAAAAAAGTAAGAAAAGAGAAGGGGTGCGCCTACCGAATAACGACGTAAAACAAACTTACGTTTTTTCTTGCATACAGATTGTGAGCAAGGCTAGTAGTATTGAAGCAGAAACGTAGTTTCTTGAAGCTTTTTTTTTTGTTTCCTTCGTCATGCCTGATCCCGAGCAGACGGGTTTTCATCGAACTCCCAATTTAAATGCGAGAAATATACATCAATCGTACTTGAGGTACACACTATTTGAACGGTTTCAACCTTGTTCCGGATGACCTGCATTTGTTTCATGCACATAGCAAAGAAGGGGATGAAGAACATGAAAACAGCACAGACCGAGTACGTGTCTTTTGCGTTGCGTCAGGAACGAAATGGATAACGAAGTTGGCCGCAGCTAAACTAATTACTCGGCTTCGGTGAAAGTTAGTGCCACGAGTTAATTGTGCAATGTTGCTTCCTGCATCGGACTTCTCTGTTCTTGTTATTGCATGCGGCGTGCTCTGAATGTCATTAGCTTAGCGGCGGGGGGCTCTAGGCCACCTAAGACTATAACTATGGCAAAGCTAACCCGCTCGCAAGTGGGCTTAGAGTCTATCTTTCAGCCTAGAGAAATTATCGACGGTGTATAAACTGAAACTAATAAATGGGGTGTGAACGCGTCCTCATCGCACAGCTTAAGGTATTCTGGAGATATCATTACGTCTAAGGAAAAACGAAAAAACGTTGCAGAGATAAAAGTCTCGGCCCCGAACACTTTGCGAAAATTGAAGTAGTATAAATACAAGCGGGCCCGCACCATAAGCAATGGCAGGGTTAGAAAGTCATTGTAATACGGCTGGGTGAAAGAAAGCTGCATCGTAAATCCAGCATGCGTTGGGCGCATCGAATCAGTGCTTATAGCTTCATTAATAACCACCGACTTCCTTCCTTCCTTTACAAGTGGCTCTGCAAAATTAATTGGTTTTATATGCTTTATTATTTTGCATAGAGTCTCTCACAATCATATGGTGGTTTTGGGACGTTAAACCCCACATATCAATCAATTACTTTGCACACCTGTCCCGGCCTATCCTTTTCATCTTTGAACGTATGCGAGTCTCTCTTTTTTCTAGTATTGACGCATGCAGTCTTTGAACGCCTTAGTACTGTCGAGGGAGTTTCTCGGGAGCAGTTCCGAACATGAAACTTTAAGTGTTTGTGACTTGCGGTAATCATTCCTGCCTGTGCACGAAAGCGTTTACTCATTCTTCCTTTCTACGACTGTATTGTAAATGCTTCTGAAGATACTAAAAATACTACAGAAGAAAAAAAAACATAAATTTCAAGTGCTTCTTGTTGCGCATTGTCGCATTTACATACTGAACATGTCATGACGTCCACCTCGGTATCGCAGCGGTGCTACGGAGCCCGGCAGCTGAACTGAATGAGGACGGTTCGACGCTAGCCGTGACCGGAATGGTGAGGGTCAAACTTGCCCCAGTCGCGTTTTGTTGGAGGTGAAATCTAAACGTTCGTGTACTGTTCGATAAAGAACATCAGATGTTGAAATTTCCCTACGGCGTGGCTTATAGTCATATTGTCACGCGGTATTGACGGATGCCGCCGGCGGCGGATCCAAGATGAAACTTTTTATTTGGCCGAACTTTTGGCCAGTAAACCAAAGGACACGCCACAATGAGGAACGCACGCTGAACACTAATATTGGGGAACAAATCGTCGATCGTCGATAAGTTGACGAGTGGTTAGTTACTAGTTTGTTCTTGTAACGTTGGTTCTACGCATGTAATCGTTGCTAGCAGCCATGTAATTTCCAGAATAAATGTAATGTTCGCGTTGAGCCCTTAGTTCTAAGATTATCTGGATAGTTCCCAGCCATTCAGGTGCGCTTGGCGCAAGAAAGGAGTTGCATTGTGATTGCCTCGTAGCATTAAAAGAGAAATAAAAAAATGGGTCTGGCAATACTACACTTTTGAAACCCCGCATACTAGTCTCCTATTATTATTATTATTATTATTATTATTATTATTATTATTATTATTATTATTATTATTATTATTCACCCAATCAGGACGAGTGCTAATTCATTTGAAACGATAGACAATACACAATCAGACTCATTCTAGGAAGGCGACACATGGAGGTAGAGTATGTTAATCATAACTCCAGGAAGATAGCAAATCTAACGTTTCATAATGTGGCTGAGGTAGTGGATGAGGTGATCAAACTGCTAAGATATTGGAGCTATTTGTCAAATAAACTAAAATATGGCAGACCTACGCACGCAGCATGAATGTCGAAGCAAATGAAATACAATAAAGAAATTGCAGATGCCTCTATGTACAAATGTTTATTTCAAAAATACCAGAAATTATACACATATTACAATAAGATTGCCCCTGCAGACCTATTAACGTTATGTTTAGGCTAAACAGACATTATATTGCGTTTGATTAAGAACAGATGGTAGATGTCACAAGGAAGAGCTTATACAGTTATGCAGAAAACAAAGAAAAGCCTGTTCGACCGAAGTCATATACCACGTTACGCCAATGCTATGCCTGGTAGTGCCTTTGATGGGGGCATTATTCGAGCAAGAGTCATCATATAAGTGACCTCATACCGGTGAAGACTTCTCAGTGACTTTCCTGTTCTGCTCTCAGCGCCTAGTTCAGCATTACACACCCTTGACTCGGAAAGCATTCGAGCGTTTCTTCAACGCCAACAGATTACTTCACCAAGCGCAGCTAAACCAGGGCACCTGCACCGCCGTGAAGAGCCTTCTGATCAAACTACTTTCCTGTGCTATCAGAAATGCATCATTCAGCTGGAGTGCAGCAAATTGCTTCTGTACCAGAGCGCACGCCTCGCCTGCCTTCCTGCGTTCCGCTTCCGAGATCATGTTTATTACTGTCGTGCACGTGTTCGAATCTGCCAGAAACCTCGAACTGCGTGGCTGTACGAATGTTACGACACTGGCTGTCTACATTAGCTTGGCCAGACACGAGGAGCAGCGGACGAGTCCAGCTGGCTTAGCCGAGATGACAGTTTGTGGCCGTGTTCGGGTCACCACGAGTTCAGTCGTATAATCCTCCATGAGGGAGTGCACTCACATGCCGCTTCGCTTTGCGGTGTCGCTAGTTCAATGGCGTTGCACTAAGTTGGCGACGAGTTGAGCGCAAGGTGAGGATGGCTGAAGGAAAGACGGAGGTCGTACCTCAACTGAAAGCAAATAAACTTTTATATGAGTAAAACAGTTACTGTATTATTGATAACAGACTACGATGCTAGAGGAAGATATAGGGGTAGTAGTCGGGACATAAATTTGAAGAACGTAAAGTCGACGAGAAGATCGCTTGCAGGGATCAAACTGCAAGGTTGCAGGTTTGCCTTTCCTTGGCTTTCAAAAATTACCTTCCATTGCTTTATTCATAATAGTTACCGATGCCTAAGCTAGAACCTTAACAATTATAGCTGTTGTGACCTGTACACCAGAACGACCAATTCTGGTCACGCGCAAGTGCCAGCGGCGCAAGATAAATAAATCTAAGACAACATTCACTCCCCACCTGCAATTTGATCTGTCAAGGCACCTTATCTGCAAAATTCACGATAATGTTGAGAAAAATTTTGTTGAACTTCGCTTAACGCTCACTATCCACGGAATGCGTGGCGTTGTAAGACAGTCAGCGCGGTTCTTCCGTTATTGTTTTAGTGTAATTTAACAAAATATATCATGCAGACATTTGCGTATTTCATACTTATTTCATACCATTATTTTAATGATTATATTTCATATGGGTATTTCATACGTATTTGAGTTAGCTCTATCCATTTTCTGTGTACTTTCTTGTGAGTTTCGGCTGTATACTTCCTTTGTTAATACTTGGGCCCACACTGGGTAAAAAAAAAGGTTCTCCTACTTATAATTTCTTTTCTAGCTAACTCGCCACGACAAGCAGTGTATTAGAACTATCTGATACAGAAATAGACACTTCTTGCATAGAACTACACTTCAAAAAAAATGTCAAATTTGAGTAGGATTATCACATATCAAGAAGCTAATTGTTGCGTGTGTAATAATGTGTGACGATTGACTCCGGATGATCTAATCCGATATTAGGAAGCTCGTGCCCATCGACAAGACATATTATCTGCCATTCAGGGAGTATCAAATGCTGGTAAATTTGAGTCGCATGTCCTATAACCACCATTTCCTCCCGACTTCTTTCTATAGTCTTTTACAACATAACAATGCAAGCTCCACCCACTACCGTCAACGTCAACCACACGGACGATTCGCCTAGATGTTTCATCTCATCGCATTTGCCCATTTCTATGACGTGAAAAACTATTACACTGTCACAGATTAGTGGTGCAGCCGCTTCATGCTGCTGGTTACAAATCAACGACCTCAATATTTTGTCAAAGCCTTGCGTCAGAGCCGTACGGCTCTGACGTACATCTCAGACGACATTGCTTAGTTGTGATATTTCATGCAGGAATGACGAATATTTCGTTTTCTATTTGTGTGGGGTTTACATTAGCACAGAAAAAGCACTTGCGGTTTGAAAGGAAACCAGCTCGTCTGACTCCCTTACGGAGGGGATTCACAAACGCGTTGCGGTTTCAGGAGTGGAGCGTGTATATATGTATAAGTTGTAACGAATGATAGAGCTAATGGACATGGCATTCAAGGTTGTGCAACAGCATCGCTGTACTTACCAGTGCCAATGCAAATGCGTCACGGGATGAGAATGGCGGCAAGGGAGAGATGATCGAGGCGCTCGGAGTGGACGAGTATGGCAAGTGAGGTTGGGAGGTAGGGGAGCGACATAATTGCGAGTGCGCACAGGCGGAATTATTTACAGCGTCGTCGCATAGGCTCATTTGTTAAGTGGAAAACGTAGAGGTTTATTGCGAGAGAATGCAAGCCTCATCACTGAAACTGTTGCTTGGGCGAGTTGGTTCATGATTATTTAGACTGATTTATCAGCGCTAAAAAGATGGGACATTTAGAAAGACACACACACACACACAGCGCTGTGTGTATGTGTCTTTCTAAATGTCCCGTCTTTTTGGCGCTGATAAATCAGTCTAAATAAAGGTTCATCAAGTGGCTCAGAAGCTCAATCTATGCGCGTTACGCCAAAACCAGATGAAAGTCAGCGCTACTGTATGTGAAATTAGCGCAGATATCAATGCGCACTAAACTGTGTGTTTTATAGCAGCTTATATTTATTGCTTACAAGTGGCGATAGAGAATGGAGGATAAAAAAGGGACAACACGAACCATGCACTAAAAAGCGGAGTCCGAGATTTATAGCTCAAACTTTGATTATGAGACAGGAATGAGCGCTGAATGTTCATGTATCATTCTATACAGAAAGCATCCTGTATGTGACATGCTTAATGGAGTAAGTAATAAGAACGTCTAGAGCTTCACTCTAAATTCTTCGGGAAAATTTAACAATCCTCATGTGATAATGTGGGAATTTTTTACTGCGCCAACATGCCGATAATTTGAAAATATAGTCAAAGATAGAATAGCGGCCTTACTGACCTTAATACTGTGTCCCTGTGACCGGCTGTGGTAAGTGCCTTAAAGGTGCGAGTAACTCCGACATAGATAAGTGAGAGTGCGAGTCATTGGTGGACCGAGCTCGCTATAAAAGGTCTATGCAGGAAAAATTGCGCTAAAATAGAAAAGACACCACAAAGAAGGAACACTTAAACAGATCGAGCGCTCGATCTGTTTAAGTGTTCCTTCTTTGTGGTGTCTTTTCTATTTTAGCGCAATTTTTCCTGCATAGAATGAACCAACTAGCCCCTCAAGACGTCCTGATCTATAAAAGGTCCTTTCAGTCGCAGCTGTATTACGGCTATAGCCGTAGACAGCACCGAAAAGGGTTCCTCAGTGAAGAAGCAGGCATGTAGTACGCGAATTGTTATGGCCACTCACGTCCCTCTTAGATCGAAGTGCGTGAGCAGCGTGTTCTCATCATCTTTAAAACGTTCTCCTGAATAAATAATAAAAAATCTGCGTTCGCAACATCTAAAGTGTATGACAAGATATATTTTTACTACTTTCGAGTCGTCTTAGGCAAATTCATCAAGGACCCTGCGAGCTTTTAGAAAAGGCAATTCGTTCATTTTCAGTTCACTTACACGAACTCATGAGACGGGGTACAGAAACAGAGTGAAGTGATGTGTATTTTTATTTTCTCATTTCTAATCTCATGGTGAAATCATATTTGATGTTTGGGAGTTCTTCCTGCTGGTAACGTTTTGTGCATAAATCTAGACAATTGTGGCAGACCACCTTCGTGAATCTTGAGCATCGGCATCAACTGCAATTTGTTAGTTCATAAACTTTTCTAGTGTAAAAGCTTTTCCTGCATATGGGCTAAAAAAATTTGTACCACCACTTGCGCAAGCAAGGCCTGTTTCTCAATGACGCTGTTTTTTGGCCACCAAAAAGCGGCAAAACTCGGAAAGCAATGGAGTGAGCAAATGGTGAAAATAAATGACGATGGTCTCCTCATGCGACACGAGCCGTTCTTACTTTGAAATTTGGCGAAGCCTTTTCCTCTTTCCTTTGGCCTCTCGGCTTGCTTCTTTCAGATTATTCCAATGCGCCCCTACCCCACATTCACTTGGTACATTTACTTGATTCTGCTAGAAAAAAAAAACTGTCTGCCCACTCTTCCATCTCGATACTTTGCAGAGCGGATACACTGAATCGAAGTGGGTTCGAAGCTTTTATTGCATATTTTTTTCCTTTGCCATTGTGATGATAAGGTTGAAGAAAAAAAACACCCCCCGCGTTAATCTTAGACACTGGGTGCGTGCGTAGCTGCGAATAGGCACTGAAGGAAAGTGGCAGCGGTGGCACCGCAGACTTCGTAAGTAAATGAATTGTACAGAATTTACGTCGTAAAACAACGGTATCATTAGAATGTAGACGGCCCCGGAGATTTAGACCATGTGTTCTCAAAAGTCAGCTAAATGCAAATACACGGAAATCTAGCATTTCGCTTCCATATAAATATGACTGCCGTGGCCGGGAATCAATTTCGCGACCGTCGGGTCAGCAGTCGAGTGTCGTAACAACTACATTCTGTTTGACCACTTTCGTGCAGCACGACTGAAACAACGGGGTGTAAGAAATCCGCACGCAGTGAAACATAGTTCAAGATAAAAGTGCCTTGAACATGGCAGGGCTGTCTAAAATTGGTGGTTTCTTTCCTGTGTGTTGTGTCACATCCACACAAAATATGTTTTTCTTCATCGCCTTTATTTGCTACGCATTTAATTATTTGTGTTGGTTACCAGCAGAAACTGGTTACAAATCAACATGGCAGCCCCCATGCAAAAGTGACCACCCGCTTCGATTTGAACTCGCTCTTGCTAAACGTCCACGGTGGTGACAACAACAATTGAATGATAAAATCAGCCATCGATTTTTTTTATCTTGTCCTGAGGATGGAGCATCAGGTACGTTTGGTCGTTATTAGCGAGGTATGCTGCTTCCGTAGCCGTATCTGATAAGCCTAAAGGCTGGTGCACACCAGCGACTAGCTGCGGTCGCGCTTCTGCGGTCGCAGCTACGACTAGCTGCGGTCGCAGCTACGAGCAGCGACTAGCTGCGGTCGCCATTTGCGACTGGCGACCAAAAAGTGACTGATGTTCACACTGGCAGGGGCTGCATGCGAGCGACCGGAAGTCGCTATAGCGGAGAGTCACGTCCGGATCTCGTTATCAGTGAGAACTCTGGAGACCGGTGCCGATCAGATGATCGCCGCCAACTGAGTGAGCGGAGCAAACCGAGCGCGCCGTATTTCTTGTTTTTATCCGTTCTCGCCAGCGCATTGAAAAAACAAACAACGAAAATTGAGCTTCGCTGGTTGGTTCCAGCAACTTTACGACTGCAGTCGCACGACTAAAAAATTGATCAGGAAGCGACATAGCCAAAGCAGCCGCTTTGCGACCGTTCGCGACCGCTATATCGCGAGAACAAAACGACGTCACAGAGACAAGAAGGACACGAAGGACACTGTGTCATCGTTTTGTTCTCGCGCTATAACTATCGTCATGCCATACCAACTAGCCCAAGCTGCTACACTTCTACGTTTGCGACCATTCGCGGCTGTTTGCGACCGGTTGCAAATGGTCGTGCGACCGCTGCTAGTCGCCGGTGTGCACCCTCCTTAACGCGCCAAGGCCAGGGCTTAGGCTGTGTCGCCAGACCAAGAACGCTGCAAAACTCCAAATATCGGACATGCAGCCTCTCGCAGCGTTCCGCTTGCATCGGATGCTCCTTCAGTGAAACAAAAATAGAAGAAAAGCATTCCAGTGAGAGAATAGAGAAATTGCTTCGACAGAGAAGCAGTCATGCCAGAGCCACTAACAGGGTCGGAGAACCACAAAGTGAAGTTATCCACCGGCATAAGCATCTACCGATCTTCAGTAGAGCCACAGATCATATTGTTAAGATGCCAAACTTCCTGAAGTTTGAGTGTAATGGCCTGTCTGACATTTTTACTTATTTCTCAAAGTTATTGAAGCCCCCATGTTGCAGACAATGATCGTGAAAGGACAATTAGGCAGACACCATGAAGATTGTGAGCAGATGACACGGCTCGGATAAATACATGCGGAGGGGCTGATCGCCTTTTCTATAGGAAGCCAAAGCAACGCATGGTGGCGCTGAGGCTGTGGACAAGCAGCGCAATCTTTGGTAGAAATGTAGAATTCGGTGATGTATACCGCACTTTTTCTCTTCCCGCCAATGCGCTGCCGCTCGCTTACGTGCTCGTGCAGAGAGCGCGCGCTGCGTTTGAGTCACCTCACACAGTACCGCCTGCAGCGCGGCTTCATAAAGATCTCCGAGCTGCACAAGCACTTCCGATTAGCGAATATAACAAAATAAGTAAAGCTCGTAAGTCAAGTTTATGATGTGGAGCAGACAACGGAAGGCAAGGACGCCCGAGTCACTGCAATATGCATTTATCAGGTGATCCGTGATAATACCGTGTGATAATGCCTCAAGGTAAGTCTTACTCTGCCGACTCGCTTGCTGGATTCCGGGCCGACCGGTCGTGCGCTCGCGCGCTTGCGATATCCAGCGTCAGCGTGGCTCTGGCCGACTGGGCTCGCCCTACGTCACCTCCTGCCGCCGACGACCTTCGACGACAGTGTAGCTCTGACTTACTGGACTTGCTCTACGCCATCTACCGACGCCGAAAGGAGCTCTCGCAGGTGTGCCCCGTCCTCGGACTCCAGTGACCGTGCTCCTATCTTTCCTATCTCTTCTATCCCCTCAGTTTGTCCTCGCTCGCTCTGACTTACCACCTCACGTCTCTTCCTCTCTTCTCCTTCTTCCGCTTTCCTACACCTTTACTCCTCCTTTTTATCACTCCTCACCCCCATCCCTCGTGAGCTACTGTGGCGGTGTCGCTCACTGAAGCAGACAATAACGGGGATCACTTTTCTCTTCCTTTCTCTTTTTAAGAATCATTTCTCTTATTCTGCCGACATGAAACCGCTTGCTCTATCGATGTGCTGCGTCGATGTTTATGAAAACCATATATATGTTGTTTTGATGTGCTATCTATAGCATTAGCAGCCGTGTGCTGTCATGTGCAAACGTTTGCGACGTGCTCAAAAAATGAATAAAACTAAAATTATACGTTCATGGCATTAAAATGTCTGAAGGCTTTAGAGTCAAGTCTTTCGTGCCGCAGAAGCATGACCCAGTGACTTCACCGCGAAGCAACAAGCTGAGCTTCACCCAAGCGAGTCAAGTTCAAGTGCTCACCATGTGTGTGTTTTCTTTTTTTTAGGGGCGACCCTTTTTAAAGTGGTACCCGTTCGTCCCTCGTCGTAGTACGTAACATGTCTTACGCTTTGACCTGCAAGGTGGTGCCAGTGGGAGATTTGTCCTGTGCGTTGTTGAACAAAAAAAAAATCGCAGCAAGCGCGTTAACTAAAAGCCGAGTTCTCCTGTCTCTCATTCCCTATTAGCAGCCATTGGCATGTACATTGAGCACTGCCTGACAAGAAGGGGTTGTTACGTTATACTCGCTGGGCGTAACCTTCTTGGTTTTAGAAATTTTTAGCGAGCGTTGGGCCGCAGTGCCATGAACACAGTGAACTAGTATATACCATGAACTCGAGGGGGTTAAAGGTGGGAAGTAGACCTGAAGCGCAAGCCGTAAGAAAGTGTGCGTGTGCCACGTCTCGTTTAGTTTTTGGAATGTCCGCTGGATGGTGGTGCTTCTATATGCGGAATATATGATGAAAAGATGTGAGATGGTGGTACTTGGAGTGTTGACTACATGGACGAACGGAGACACAGACAGATTTTTTTATTTATTTATTTATTACATACTGCAGACCCTTAGGTCCCAGCAGGTGGGCAGTTACAAGGGGACATAGTCGAAACAATAAGTGGCACAGAGATTGTTTGGGGTGAGTGTTTCATACACTCATTGATTGATATGTGGGGTTTAACGTCCCAAAACCACTATATGATTATGAGAGACGCCGTAGTGGAGGGCTCCGGAAATTTAGACCACCTGGGGTTCTTTAACGTGCACCCAAATCTGAGCACACGGGCCTACAACATTTCCGCCTCCATCGAAAATGCAGCCGCCGCAGCCGGGATTCAAACCCGCGCCCAGCGGGTCAGCAGCCGAGTACCTTAGCCACTAGACCACCGCGGCGGGGCTTTCACACACTCATCGTTAACACAAGGAGCGACATAGCAAATTATTTCATAATAACGCATGTACCAGACAAAAGAGAAAAAAGATAGGTATGGATGGACGCGCGGATGGCTGCACGGACGGATGGACGCATGAACGGACGCAGGGGCGGATGCATGGACGAACGCAGGGACGGACGCACGTATGGGTGGGCGGACGCACAAACAGACGCACGCACGGACGGGTGGCTGGACGCATGGACGGTCACACAGACGGACGCATGGACGGACGGAAGCAAGAACGAATGGACGGACGGATGCTTCGCCCCACTCTCCATGATTCACCCCGTGGATATGCTGCCATTTTTTCGTTTTATTTTTCGGGTCTCGTGTCATGCTTGCTCCATCTTTCGTGAACGCGGCTGTGTTCGCCGGCTGTGACTTTCTGGGAAACTGACACAGATTTAAGCGTAGGGAGCATTCCTTGGCGCTGTCTGCATTGTTTTGGCAACCCACATCATAACAACACTTCGGACCCCACCCAGGCTTCCGTAGGGCCACTTCTACCATCGTGGAAAGGCAGCTTCGCACAGCAAACGCCTCGTTTAAGGGCGCCAAGTTGACGGCACTGCGCTGAAGTTGCCTGCACCGACTTCAGAACGTGTAAGCGGCCGCTGCAGGTAGCAAAAGTGACCTTCGTGCGGTCTCTAGTTTGAACATAAAGCTTGTGCAGAGAGCAGAAGACGTACAAATCTACACCCCAATAAATAAGCATGCGACTATACATCACTGTAGAAGGTGCACATTCCAAGAAGGACAATGCCCCGGCTTCTGTTCCTTGATGGCGTGAATTCTAATCAATAAATTAAAAAAGGAACTTTATTTAGGTCTTGTTGGTTCCGGTTGCATCGAAGCGCACTTCTTTGCCCTTCTTATTCCTTTACTTTTTTGTGCTTGCACCCCTCTGCATATGATTTGATGACAGTGATTCGATACGCTGTCATCCTTATTACACGTTCTGGTTAAGGTAAGAGCTATTGTTCTCTTTGCATGTGTGGTGAGGTTGCGTCGGGTCTATACACGCGCTGGTGTTTTAAAAATATAAAACAGTTGTTAGTCAGCGCTTATGTCGCACATGTGTATTCCTCGTGTTTTCTTGTGCGTTCGCACAAGACAGCAAAGACAGAAAGAGATAGAAATAGACCAACAAGAAAAAAAAAAGGTAGTGAGAAACAGTCAGAAATACAGAAAGACAGAAAAATGAAGAAAAGCAAATAGAGAGAAGAAAAGAGGGAAGAGAAACAAGGAATGCCACGCAGCAGCCCTTTTTCTTCAGGCGTGCTAAGACTAGTGCAAACCATCCATAACTTTTTTTTTATTCCGTTTCCGTTGCTTTCTGGTTGTGTGCTAATTAACAAGGCGAAGTCAAACACTCCCAATTATGTCCGTATATGCCTATAGACTTTGGCTGAACTATGTTTTTATATATATATAAAAATAGACGAGCTTGTCAACCATCCGTATTTCTCAGTTGAAGACGACACCACTCAATGGAAGACACACGGAGCTCTTGTGTATCTTTCATTCTTTGGTGTCGCCTCTTGCTGCAAAATAAGGAAGCTCAGCTAACAACATGCCTCGTGGACTTTCAACACTGTTTATTTTGTTTTTGTCACTGAATGTTCTGCAAGAATACAAAGAATTTTCCTCTAGTCAATCTCTCTGTATATATATATATATATATATATATATATATATATATATATTTCATTTTCTTTCTCTCTGCCAAATAACACACAGTCTAGGGCTGTTCAGGTTTGTCAGTGTCTTCAATATTAATCACTTTAGTCTCGCAAACATGAACCAGCTTGCGCCAGTGACCATAGCTAACGCTGGGTCATACGATATTGGCGTACAGACAGAGATAAAAGCCAGAAGGTCAAGGTAGCATCTAATCTGAAGCGTTCAGCACCACAATAAGCCCTGTGACTAAAGTGCCGGAAACTGACTTCCAGTGCTCGCTTGGCTCCTAATCGATTAAGGAGATACATATGCGCCCTTCATTCTGTTTATTCAGGCTCAGTTTTCGTTTAATAGGGACATATATTCAGCATTAATTTAAGGTGGCTCCACGGGAATCTCTTGTGGCTAAGCCTAAATATGCTGCGGTAGTGACGTTTAATTAGACAGCTTGGGCAAGTAGACTATGTCGTAGTGAGGACTTGGTTCAACCCAAACGAGAAGGCAAGAAGCGATAGAAGGAGCAAAGCATAGCAATCGACGTGCACATCACGATTTCAAGCAGAAAAGGCGAAGCGGCGAACCCGTCTGTTAGTGAAAATCACGGCTTGTTATTGATGAAAGTGGAAAGAACGACTACACTAAACACGTAAAAAAAAAGAGACAGCCGTGCTGGCAAAAAAATAATAATATAGAGCGCTGGCTTCTAGCTGGCTCTAAGCAATCTGCATGAAATGGCAGTGACATGAAAATAAACAATATCCCCCAAACAACATGCTCAGAGCAGGCTGCGCTATCATTAGTCATCCAACACATATCAGAGTTTTGTGCACGGCGGACTAATTAAAGAATCATAGTATGTACAGAGACAGGTAGAAAGATGGGGTTCCTATAAACACGTGCTGTCAGCCCTTGCGATGGAATTGGCTTTATCAATTTCACGCTGGAGCTGCGATGGTACTTTTTCAGCCCTTCACATTGGCTGAAATTCGGCGTTCATCCACGCATACGTTAGTGAAATAATTTATTTCCGTGGATTGCTTTGCGATCATTGCAATTCGTTTTGGATGCACTTGCCCTGCAGCTTACAAACAACTTGGAATAATGTACGGAAAAGTAAAAATGAAAGTTGTGTTGACATTTAAAATTTGTTTCAGTAGCAGTTACAGCTCATGAGGGCACATCTCCGAAACATGTTACCCATTCTGTAATTCACTGATACTTTCAGAATATATCCGAATGAACAAATCCTGAGAGTTTAAATGCTCATAAAAAGTCTAAATTTGTTATAGTCACCTTGATATTTTACTTTGTTTTAAAACTATATTACTTATAGTGGATGAACGCATATTTAAACTATGCTAATATGCTTATTTAGAACATGACCGTGCGAAAATGAGCGCCCAGTAAATACTAAATCTATTCATTTGCGTGTTATCTAGTTTAAATGCGTACAAGAAAAATCTACATTTAGCTGAACACCAGTGTATGACATAAATATGATGATGCCCTCAGTGGGTTCTTTCCGCCTAGTCCCTCAGGAGTTCATTAACGTTCGTCTGTCTGCTTGTCTGGGGACATCAGTGCTCGACAAGTGCTTTTGAAGATGAGGGCTTTTGAACTACGACAAATATTACACGAATCTTTTGATTTAAATTAAAAATGTCAATCTGAAAGTTTTGCCGTAATAACTGAGTTGCATATACGACAAAATGAACAGTCATTTTTAAAGTAATTTTCACACGAAAGTGCTGAAAGCTTGGGTCCACCAACAGATTAGCTAAGTGTTTCCGTCATGGAACTGACGTGAAAGTGCACGCAATAGGGTGGCAAAGAAAAAAAATCACAGCATACCACGGAGTGATTGATAATGAGTGGGACGAAGCGGCCGTCAGCCTGTCCGTCTGTTCATTCTTGCTTCCGTGCGTCCGTGCGTCTTCGTGGGTCAGTGGCTAACGTCGCGTGCTCCGAATCGAGAGGTCACACGTTCGTTTTCGCGTGACTGAAACTAATTTTTCTGTTGCTTTTCTCTCTCTCTCTTCATATATATATATATATATATATATATATATATATATATATATATATATATATATATATATATATATATATATATATATATATTTGAAAGTCTTCCTGGATTCCGGTCGAGTTATAAGTCACCAGAAGATGCGAACGAGCAAACGAAAAACGATGCTTTATTGCCAACGTTACGGCCGAGGACCGGCCTTCGTCAGGGCATACGTGCATACTACACTAACACGCACTTCTTAAGGACATAGGACTTATATATATATATATATATATATATATATATATATATATATATATATATATATATATATATATATATATATATATATATATATATGCGGCGTATGACGGTGGTGACCAAAACCGGGGCAAAAACCAGCCATGAGTGTCCATATAATTGCTACCGCACTAAAATTTTTGTCAACGGGAGTCCAACTTATGCCCTCTCAATCCGTGACAACAGATGTCATGCACGCTATCCGCTGCGCTACGGTCGCACACTCTGAAGGCTTTACAGATGCTTTATTTATATCTGACACTGTCTTTGCACAGTGTTCATGGTAAAGTGAAGTACTGCCTCAAATTATACCTCGTTCGACGCATCGTTTCTAAGCGGCAGTGCCATTCGGCGTCTTCCCAATGAGAGAAGTGCAATTTTGTTGGATGCCTTGTGATGCTGCCAGGCAGCCACCTCAGCCCAAATGTCAGACGTGCTCATAACATCCACCCCTACAAAAAATACACTTGCAACACGTTGACATACGTCCTCATCTGAAATCGGGATAAAATGCGCGGCGACGCACCTTAATTTAGTAGTGTGCGTCGCCGTGACACTGTGTGGTCGGATGGGCTCTCCAGTTTACTAGCTCGTGCATTTTTGCATGGTTTTTCAAGAAGCTATTGTGAAAATCGCCTCACGTGTGTCTACCCTGCAGGTGCTCTTGAAGCTTGTCCAAGCGAGTGTCATGCACGTTCTCTATATTGAATGCGTGTTGAACATCCGCAGTAACTCTGTGCACGTAGCCTGCAAGTCAATGGCAGGCTACGTGCGCACGAGTGCGTGCAGCAACAGCGATGACAGCGTCGGTACCATTATAGGGAAGAATGCAGTGACGCCCCCTGAATTTTTCTGAACCCGATGTCACGCCCGAACCCTCCCGTTCGCACCATTAGGTTGCTGGTTTTAAAACCACTATAGACGCACCTGCGTCGCCTGCTTCGCATGGCTGTAAAGTGAACTAGAACTTTGTTCACTACGACAGGCTGTAACTACTCGTCCTCCACTTGCAGTTGCGCAGGGAAGAATGTCGGCCCGCTAACAGAAAAGACATTATGCGCGTTGCGTTTCGCTCTTTAGGCAAAGGTTTTCAATAACATTAATATGGTGTGAGTAGGCAACCTTAGCTTAAGTTGGGCGTTCAATCAGTCACGCTCTTCTGACTATGCATCGCTTTCTTTGATTCAACTCTCACTGTTCACTACTACAGCTATCACGTGCATCAATGAGCCCAAGGCCTTGTTTAATCATTGATCATGGACGTTAGTCGTCAGTAAAATGATTTATCACTAAGCGCCAACGTGGGTACATCTACTTTGAAGAGTACTATAGCTCTAAAACATTAGACAAACATTGCTCAAGCTTTCATACAATAATGTACTGTAGACAATCAACTACTACTCTAAGGACAGATTTTACTTTCGTGTTATTCTGATTCCTACTATGGAGGAACCAGCATAGTTTTTTTTTCGTGGTAGTATTGCAAAATCCGACAAAGACCATGAAGAAACTTGAATCAGATTTTTCGTTCAACAAAATTTGCTCGGGTGCAACATCTTTGATAAAATCGGAAACTTTCCCGGCGTCCTGTCAACAACATTGTATGGCAGCCAGTAGTGAACCCTGTTTTTTTTTTCTTTTTAAGCACTATCAGCGCCCGACTAATGCACGTGTTTTGGCGATCAATGACGTTAAAAGCTTTAGCTGTTCCTCTCTTACTCTGATTGCTTCACCAGTGCGCCTGCGTGCCGTATTTCATGGCATATCTGTAATCATACTGCATCGTGGCAAGCCCAAGCCTCAATAGCTCAAACTTCTCACATTTTCAGAGAGGGCAGATGCATTAGGTAATATCAATATTACTATGGAGAGTAGCGTTTACTGTAGGCTGACTCTTTTGTTGGCTGCAGCATTTTTTTTTTCAAAACGTGCTTCCGTATTTCCGCACATTTTCGGAGTGAAATTTCAGATGCCGCGATGGTCTTCTTTTCTGTCATTCGATAGGCCTTATTACTTTGCACACTACTTTCACTGTATGAATTCCTACTTGTTCGCTTCACCGTCACTTAGTGATACTTTCTAATTTCATTACTTTCTGGATATGTAGCACTTTTAAGAGTGCTTATCTTGAAGCATTTCTGATATGCTACTCTTTCTTATTTTTTGGGTAGCTGTAAATGATCAAAGTATGAATCCCTACATCAGTGATCAGTATGAAACAACGTTCCGAATGATCATCAGGTCCGGAGGGCTATATGATATATTTTTAGAAGATTGTATGCTATGCACAGTGTGGCGCATAAGTTGTATGTTGTTTTCCCAGATTGTCTGTGGAACTTCTCTCCACGCAATGCAGTTATTAAAAACTTTGTGTTCTTAAACGCCTCTCTACATATTCTTCCTTTCTGTTATCTCAGTATTTAGTACAACCACACGTATTTTGAAGTGGTTTCCTTAGAAACGTCACTTGTAGAAAAGAGTTGCATGCAAAGGCCTACAAGTGAACAAACATTAACGCCACCGCCAACTAGATCAACCTTATCGAGAACGCAAGCTGGTGCTTCCTTCACGTACTTGAGTACGATGACAGGAAGCCATGACAACAGCTGCAGTAAGTGTAAGCTTGAGTGTGGTCCGCGAAGAAGAAAGAACATGGATGTGGAAGCCAAGGCCGCACACCTCGGCTGATGGATTGTTGCGGACGCGACTTCTAATGGGAAAGTAAAGGGACTCGGGCCAGAGCTCAAGATGCAATTACATCGTCTCGTTTTTCTCCTTCGAGGCCCGCAGCGAGTAGGCACCCAGCGATAAAGCAAGGCGCACTGGACACGTAATGAAAGAAAGTATTGTGAACAAAATTTAGTCAACGTCTTAAAGAAAGCCAGTTGAAGCGATCAGTTTGGAAGTCATTGGAACAGAAACACTTAGGAGACGAACATACGCACACACAAAATAAGAAGCTGCTAAGAATGCTTCCAGGAAAACCGGAAGTGAGATGAGAGTGTCGATAAATCACCGGGAGTTTTTCAAGCAGGCTGCTCTTGCGGGCTACGATTTTCTGTTTTGTTTCGACTAGTTTTTTAGGGGCGAAACTCCTTAAGGCGTGGGCTGTGTCCCCTGTATGTAGCCACCTCTCGTTGAGTTCTTGCAGTGTTCACTAGATGGTGGTACTTATAGCTGATGATGAAAAGATGCAAGATGTTATAAACTAGACAGTGGTACTTGTATTTGAGGGTGAAAGATGCGAGATGTTATAGAATAGGAATGATGTCACATATGGCGCGTGTCATTGGTGGAAGGCAATCGTTCGATTTAGTGCGCCGACGTATGCTAGGGGGAGCGTTGTAATAAAATCGAGTGGGCAAAATGTACGGAGGAGACATGGTTTACGAGGTTTACCTCTGAAGCTTCGCCCACTCATCATCATTCACTTCGTGGATATGGCGACACTTTCTTTCTTTTTCATTTCCCATTATGTTTTGTATATTTGGCTAAATTTTCTCTTGGCAAACACGTGTTCAGAATACACTTACAAAAGCTAGCAGCTCACTCCCTTAGCAAATGCGACCACCACGGCGAGTGAAGTGATCCGTTGTGAATTTTATGGTTTCGACGGAAACGTCTCGATGACATACGAACAAGACCAAGTCTATGGGTTGCCTGGTGAATCCTCCTAGACACAAGCGCGTGAGTGCAGGTCATCAAGTCCTATATCTGAATTGGTGGACCCACAAATACTACTGCACGTCTTGCTTAGAAAGGAGAAGGTAAACACGTGTTTCGGGAGCAGTAACCGGAGAACATGCTGGAAGCGTCATCAGCTTGAAAACGCAAGGGGAAAAGTCTGCTGCGTAGCCTTTTTGCTTCAGCATTTCGAGTTCAGCTCTGTGTGTGGAGAGGAACGCAGCGTCGGCATTGCGATCACCAGCCAATACACGCCTCGCGTATAGGTTTACGTAAACACACGCGGACATGCTTTGACTGTGCGAACTGCACCGCGCTGAGCGTCTAACATAGCGACTATGCACATGACGGCCAACAGATGGCAGCTTTCTTGCACAGGGTCTATATCGCGGCATAGCTTAGTTTAAGCCGCTACTACTGTTTACTTGTGGGTTTATGTGAACATCCATACCTATACATATATGGAGTACGAAGGTTACGCTGATGACGAAGCCCACCGACAGCGCCCGAGCAAAAAGGAAGCCTTCGAGATTTACGCAGCGCTAAACACGAAGACGAAAAGAACACAGAGTGTACAAGAGGAGCGCATCAACTTTGTGTTTCTTTCGTCTTCATCTCCAGCTTCACGTCAATATTGCAACCTTTCCAACTAGCCCAACATTCCATTCTAGATGGAAGCCTCCTATAAGAGTCAAAAAGTCTTGAATATGTGACTTCTACATAACTGAACTCTCAGCAGCACCGTTACATCGTAAGCGAGGTGACCTTTGCTTGAATACGTCACCATGTTTTCGAGAAAGAATGAACTCTTTCGCAGCTTGAATAGGCATGCAAGACTAAACGCAAAAAGACTGTACCTTATTTCCATCTTAAAATTGAGTTGAGATATTCACTGCAAACTTGGCAACGACTTCGAGGCTCTCTGCTTACCTTGAAAGCTTGAGCTTATTGGCTTCTCCGAAGCACTTGTCTGAAGCCCGTCACAAAAGTGCTTCGGAACTTTGCCCGTGCGTTATTGGAAAGAAAATGCTCCTCCTAATTAGATAAACGTAATATCGGTGTTTCATAGTCTAGACGTCATCGCGTTCACCAGTATTCCCGTTTACTGTAACTACTGCGAAAAGAGTTCCCCCTTAAATCCTCCCCTCCCCTGACGCGTGAGTTTTGATCATGTAACACTGGTTTTTGAGCTGTTTGCTCAGACTTGACGCTTTAATCTTGAAAGCAGATGGTTAGCTTCTCATATGTGCTTTCCCGCCAGTGTATACAAACGCTTCTTTGTTGCAAATATTGGGCAGTATGATCTGTAGAGAAGCAGCCACGTAATCTTCTAATTGGTTTTTGAATAACTTCAGCAAGTCTCAAGGTAAAGGTGAAATTAATAAAGCTTCAACACAGCAGTGTTCTGCATAGTACAAATGCAAATATTTCCTTTTCAACAAGTTATTCTCGCAACACACGCATTCCTATTATATTTCATTCAGCTGTACAATACACATGAACCTCTCAGTAAGCTGTAAATGAACCCGTTTCGCAGTGCTATTATAGGGCATATCTTATCGACCAGTCCGCCTTTTCTAGCTCCCGCAAGCAGTACTTACGTACAGTAACGCTTAATGTAAGTTGTAAGGCGGTGGACATGGTTGAAGGGGCCTCATAGCTGCAGTATAACTTGAAAAAAGCATGAAATTGGTTTTGGAAACATCAGTAGTTCAAACAATGTTTTCTTCACTGATCGTGTTTTTTTTTTTATGGTGGCGCCACTGTGCAGTGTTGGTGTCGCTTTGACCCCGGACGGCTTGTTGAAATTCAATTGGGCGCGATGATAATTTTATAAAAAATTGAGCATGAATTTCATTATTTCACTTTTATTCGTCAGACACGTAATGTACAGGGTAAGTTACAATAAATGAATAAATAAGGAAAGAAATAGGTTTATTGGTAATTAAATGGTAGATTATCTGAAGTTTTACTACACTCTCCGAAAAAATTCTAAATCATTTGTACTGGTACACTAAAATGTTTTTCACGGCATAGTACAGATGATAACGAATGAAGGAACAACTATGCCATTGGAGCAGGTCATCGTGTTGTCTTTGAAAAATTAATAATCAAGGTTGCACCAGTAGCTGTAGTTGAAAAAATACCAGTAGTAGTAAGAGCAGTGAGAAAAGAGTCTGTTGGTCTTTCCGGTCGTACTGTCCCTTCTTGTGCAAGTCGAAAAAATATTTTCACAGCAAAGTACCGTCGTGTGCTGTCGTATTAAAGCATCAAGTCTCCCTATTAAATGCCTGGATGCAAGCATTCCTCTTTCTATCAAGTGTGAGAAACGGTATTACGAAAGTATCAATGCGGGGAAACTGAACAATAAAAAAACTGAAAAGTTCGGATAAGAAAGTTGCCACCTTTATTTCAAAAGCCCTTGCTTTGCACTGTAAGATATTTTCAGGCATTTGCTTTTTTTTGTGAGTATAAGTTTGTCACGTATACATAGCCGATAGACGGTAATTCTTTTTTTTACGATTATTGCCTTTTCATTGCAAAAAAGACGTAGAAAGCCAGGCTCACGCAAAAGACGGCGCGTGTCTTTAAAGAGGTGCGCCAAGTCAGGACTGACGATTTGAGCAACAGGCTAGTTTATTTTATTTTTTAGAGCATGCTACAAGCGCTAGTTCTGTCAGCAAGAAGGTTTCTCGTCTACTTGCCTTCACAATAAATTATACATGGCGAGAAGAACAACTGCGTTCTCGCAATAATTTGAAAACAAACCTTGCAAGTTGCGGACATATTAACTTTGTTTCAAAGTTGGGCAGCCTGGTATCGATGCAGGATTTAAATCGCCGGGCTCACACTGAGCTGCAGACAGCGATATATTGTTCAGATCATTACACGTGGGCAAACAAATCGCTTTAAAATGCCATAAAAGAGCGATGTTTCTCTGGAAAGGTGGAAAGCAAGACATGGTGGTGGGTCTCAAAGCCAAGAATAAACGGACGCCTGTTTATTTCGACCATCCCAGTGAAGCAATAAACACACACGGCAACAGTGACGCCAAGTGAAAGACAGAGTAAAAAAAAAAACTATGTACTTGTACGCGTGGACAGATTGCATCGTTCTTTCAGAAGCAGCAGTGATATTGTTCTTGTCGCTGCTAATGCATTTCTGTGGAGAACTATTTTTCCTCGCGACATGCTTGTCTTGGAAGGCAATAACATGGAAAGTCATTATTGGAGGCTTCGTTGACAAAAAATACACTGGTGAGGCGACCATTTAGGAAAATGACAGTATAAGTGAATCATTGTTTGGTGAACTACTCCGACGTACATGGTTTCCACAATTGACGGTGTGGTATCGAGTGCCTAAAATGACGCAGCTTTTGGCTCTAAAGTCTTGTTTGCCATGTGCTGGCAACATTACGTTATTATATGCGATGCACCATGGTTGGCTAAAACATTGTCTTAAAAACAAAAAAACTCACAGCATATCCACGGAGTGAATGATGATGAGTGAGGCGAAGTGTCCGTCAGCCCGTCCGTGCTTTCGTCCGTCCGTTCGTTCTTGCTTCCGTCCGTCTGCGCGACCATTCGTGCGTTCATCCATGCACTCGTCCATCTGTCCATGCGTCCGCCCGTCAGTCCGTCCATCTTCTAGTTTGTCTGTCCATCCATCCGTGCGTCCATCTAGTGAACACTCCGAGTACCACCATCTCGCATCTCGCATTCCCTGTGGCACATGACTGCTCCCCACGTCCGTCCATCCGTCCGTCCGTTCGTCCATCTAGTGAACACTCCAGGTACCACCATTTCCCATCTCGCATTCCCCGTGGCAAATACCCGCTCTACAGCGGGTAAGTACCACCAGTGGCTACGTACGACAACATCGGAGGATGTACAGACCCTCGCCTCAAGGAGCTTCACCCCTAAAAGCAGTTGTTTTGGTCGGTAAATTACTAGTACTCTACAGCACTAAAATCAGTTCGTTCCCGTAGGCCAGTATTTCTGTGCTCAATCTTTTGTGCGAATATATATAATGTGTGCGTACGTGTGTGTCTAGACACGTGGAAAATAAGGAAGACAATAAATAAAATCCACAGGTCCCTTAGGCCTTCACCCAAGACTATAACTCTGTGACCGCCTGTGGCTCGAGAACAAGCACTGTGGTTAACGCATTGCTAAACGCATTTAACCACTCATTACAGTCCTCCATGACCATAATTATGCGAGGAGAAATGTGCGGCATATTAAATAAGCACTGTGGGAAACTCAAGTCAGACCTGTATCTAACTTCATTGAGAAGCACAAACATATAACCCGTAATTCTGAAAGGCTTCAGTGCAGCGTCAAGTGCAACCCACCGCTTAACACGGTCAAACTCAGCTTTCCCTGAACCATTTGTAGGGTGTGATTGAGTGGTGCGCACGCGCGCGCGCGCGCGCGCGCGTGTGTGTGTGTGTGTGTGTGTGTGTGTGTGTGTGTGTGTGTGTGTCCAGTCTATCGGTTGCACTACACAATTTATATGTAATGCTTTACCAACATGTCCCTCCTTCGACCTTAGAAGGCGTCTGTATGTGCCAACACAGCGGCACATAGATATTATGCAAGCTAGCAGCGACACCTAAATGTTAAAAAATAAACACCTATTGTCATCTTATATGCTGCGAAAATTTGAATTATTTGTGATCACGGGTCGCAAACACCTACCACTAATACTCACGCTACATAGTTGCTTCAATACGGAATACCAGTTTTCTCGGAGGCGGTGTCTTATACGCTGCTCTTACAATGGGGTTAGCATGCGTTCATCCTTGTGTACTTCAGTATAAGTTGGTAGCCTGCGCCTGCTCTTATCTGCAGGGATCGTTACAGTGCGATGCAAGTAACTAATGCAAGCCGCTGCACAATACAGACCCATCTCGTATGTAGCTTTTGCATGGCACGAGGATTACGAAGTCAAATGCATCCACTGGTTCAGACTCGACGATGCCTACAGAATGACTTCAAGTGTAAAAACGCACAATATGCCTCGCTAATGTGTGTAGAGTATACAGTGCTAGAAAAGACTTGGAACTAGACTTGCGCCCCAACACCGGCGGCAGGGTTGTCATTGGGTAAACTTCAAAAGTAGCCAGAATGCAAGCTAAAAGTAGATATAGTAGTGACCTGATTTTAATTTATCGCTGAATTTGTAGCCAAGTAGCAGAAAATAGTATTGTGACTACATTTTGTATCAGATAAATATTACTTTGATAATAATGTTGATAATTGAAGGATGTTAACATCTCAAAAGGACGACATGATTATGAGAAATGCCGTAGTCACGGACTTCGGAAATTGTGACTACCTTCTTTTTTTTTACGTCTACGTGAATCTAGGTAGACGGGCGTCGAGCATTTTCGACTCTATCGAAAATGCAGTGGCCGCGGCTGGAATTCTATCCCGCCACCTGTGGGTCGGCACTCGAGCACGATAACAAATAGAACACCGTGGCGGGTAAACATGACTTTGAGTACTCAAAAATGCACTAATGAGGCAATACTTCTTCATCTTTCTTTTCAAACCAAATGTAAGTGCAAAAGAAATGATTCATTTATTTTTTTTATTTACGTACCACAACGGCAAGAGCGTTACGAATGAGAGTGGATATAACACAAACAAGAAACAACATATTGCGTTTTGTGAATAAATAGCAACGGACGTGCTTCGAATCGACTAGTAAGCTACGGGTTCCATGAAATTGTTCGTTGCAATTTACTAAACATTCATTCTTTCGCCACAAGTATGAAGCAATGACTGCGATACCATCATAATGCAACCTCAGGCAATGAATGGCAAGAAATTCTAAACTTGCTGCGCACAGCTCTAGCAGAAAGAACACACGAAAAGAACGTAGACACGATGAGCACGAATCAACAACTTTTACAGCTCGACACTTCAAGTCCGCCGCTCAAACGCCAAGTAGGACGCTTAGAAAAAGCGCACAAGTATACACGGAACGAGTGCGAATAAAGTGCCGCAATTGTTTGTTCGTGTTCTAGTAGTGCACATATTTCGCGAACGTAGCCACTGCAGTAAATGAAGTGACCTTAGTGCTTTCTGTAAATCGAACACAAATTTGCGGAGAAAGTGCAAGACGCACAAACCATCCGCCACACAGTATGAGTGACTGCGCCCTGTTTTGGTGAGTGCGTATTGCAATGCGCGAAGCGATGTCTTTTAAAACGTGCTCTTCATGCAGTCTCGCTTGTGATAACAAGAACACACCCAAGTGCTATCGACGTCTGGGTACCGCGAACGGTGAATGATGTATTTAAATAGCACGCCGTTAGTGCGCTGAAGAAAGGACGCCCTGTATTCGAGTCGTCTCGTGCCGCACAATGCGGTTAGACTCTTGGCAGAGGCACTTTTTCTTCTAGTTGTTTGTTAGCCATTTTTTATTTTACAACGTCATATCTGTGGCGGAAATACGCCATTGTAATCCCAGCATAAAACAGTTTTGTGTTACAAAAAAAGCGCACACAAGAACTTTAGGTCATTGATCTAATGCGGCCGAAACACGCCTTACGCGAAAGTTGCAGGCTTGGTGCCTATTTTCAAAAAGTTCACTCTTCATCAAATACCTTGCCATTTATGATGTATTGTATACAGGCTATGTCTATATATAGGCCGTGGTTTATTATATAAGCTGTGTCTAACAATGAAACGAGCTCTCGATGAATCCCTCCTTGTGTGTTCCATCGAATTGAATATATATGACGTACGACCAACGTTGACGCGCCGACATTTCGGTGCTAAATGAAATTTGAAACTTTGACTTTTAATTTATGATATCATAATACACCAATAACAGCAACATTCTCTATTACAGAGTTCTGAAAGAATAATGTCTCTGCCTAAACTAATTTGTTCCGCCTGTAACGACAGGGGTGGTTCGTCACGTTTTCCCATGCGTGGTCAACGAAACGGACAATGCGAGATGACGCAGGAGTAGATTTCTAACAACGTTTATAACAACAAGGTACTCGATGGGCTATCACGAAGACAAGCACAGAAATTGCCACACTTAAACTAAATAAAGTCCAAGTGGCTAACTGTCTAATCTACGTGAGACCACGCTAGCTCATGGTTTGCCGAACAAGCGTCTTGAGGAGGCGACAGTCCACTACAGCGACGACCCTTGTCGGTACTGAGATCAGGCACGCAGGTGGCACGTGTGGCACGTCCCGCATTCATCGGCCCTCAGATTCATACACCGCCTTCAGTCGTCCCTGGTGGCGGCGGCAGTTAGGAACCTGTCGTCCCAGTCCCGCACGCTGCCGTAGCAGGAGCCGTGCCCGGTGTCGGTAGCCCCGGACAGGTATCTCTGCTCTCGGACCTCGATCACCAGAGGACAGGATGAGCTCTGCAGACAGTACCCTGGTCTGGCGTGTTCAAGCTGGAGTCGCCATCAGAACCACCAGGCGAGCACCAGGCCCTCTGCAAGCACGGCCATGAAGCCTTCAAGGACAGCGCCCTGGTCCGGCGTGTCCTTCGGCTATGTGGTAATGGTAGTGGTTAGAAGAGGAGGAAGACACCTAATTTCTGCAGCCCGGTAGGGAGCACGGCGCAATGCCTTCGGCTAAGCCTTGCTCGGCTCTCTGCGCGTTCACCACGCGCCTCTCTTCTTCTTTATACTTTCCCTCTTGAGCCGCTGCCTCCCGTGACACCTGTCGCTGGCTCGCCTCCTGGTCACCATCGTCCAAACACCTCGAAATTCCACTTGAAGTTTGCACGCACACGCATTTACTCCACAAATTTCGTTCATTCATTACACAACCTCAGTATCCCTTTAAAACATCATCATAGCATCAAGTTTTTTGCGCGTGAATGATATTCAGAATGGCGCTCATTCGCGGATGCCGCCGTCATTTTGAAGGCAGCCTTCCGTTTTCTTTATTGTGAAACGATTCTTCCCAGTCCTCAATCAAGCTGCCCTGTCGGGAGCTCGTAACAGCTGATCACCAGGAGGCTTCGTGCCATTATGGAGAATGTGTGGTTATAGAAAGTCTTGGGATAGGGGGCCACTGATTAAGTTTGTTTCCACGCGGGGCTACACTGTTTACTAAGGAAGGCCCCTAGCGACACCACGGGTAAATAAGTAGTCCTCGGTATCTGGGCTGTTAAAAAGGGTAAGCGTTCGTGACCAAAACAACCGCTCTTAAGCCCATGGGATTTAAGAAAACACTCGTAGATAACAAGCGTAGACTACATACCTGCCACGAGGGCTGTGCACCTCGGCCATAAAGTGAAATGAGCTCCTGCGTCATCATTTCCTTGGTTCGTAACGCTGTCTCTTTAGTAAGTTTTGTTTTAGATCATCGCACTGCTCCGGTATGAAACACCGGGTTTACGATAAGCGCTTCGAAACTGCAACTTCATTACGTTCAATCCCGGAGGGTGTCGCACGCCATCAACTCGAGCTAAGGTGCTTTACGACATGGAGTGGCGCTTCCCCTAATCCTCGTGCCGTGTTCCCTTCTGGGGAGCAGACCGGAATGTACTGCCTAGTGGCACCTACAACCAGAGAATTTCCAAAGTAGGTGTAGCGCAAAAGCGCTAGGTTTCTTCGTCGGTTAGGCTGGCCTGGAAAATACCTTATGTGTCGTTCTGCCACTGTCTATTTTTTTAATAGCACGTTCGTAGGTATGGTTTGATTGGTAAAAAAAAGTTGTTGAACATATCAGTCAAATTGCCTGGCTCAAAAATGCTCGCAAGCCATAAAGCCAGGGTTTTAAGGGCCAGGTCGCTTAACTCGGTAGGTTTTCCTGCCAATTTATACTTCAGGTACTCACGTGCACCTTTAGGGACGACACATCTGTGACAAAAGAGAAGTGATTCAGCCATGGATGAATGCCAGCAAAAATCTTTCGTGTTAAAGCTTATGTAACTTTTTTAGCATCATCAAATTATGCTCAGTCAAGGCTCGTGCGGTCAGTGCGTCCAGCACAGTGCACTGGAATGACGCGCACATTCAGTTCCGCTTTTACGCTTGTGTTTTGATAAGCGCCGTTGGCACTAGCTGCGCACACAGAGGTCCAGTATCACGTTGAGAGAGAATTTTTCCAGGCAACCCGGCAATTAAAGCATCCTACATATCTGCCATAAAGGAGGGCAGAATGCCAGAAAGCAGTTATGCCTGCAAATGTGTACCGCTTATTGTTTGCAAGAACGTGGTTTTTGGTTTGCCAATTCAGTTTAAATTTGTCGACGCGTTTTTGTAGGGAAGTTCAAGCTGGCCTAATAGCATCATGCGTGCACTTTACCCACAGCCAAGTCATTGCTTTATCAAAACTCCTTGTTTCTTTCCTCCCATTTCTCTTCCATCCAGCCGTAAAAAATCTCAAGATTACTCCCATGTTAACGCAGGGCACCCAGACTTTCTAAGTTCTTAAGAAAGCGCTTTTGTATGGTGCGAGACCACGGAGTTATTCTTTGATGACCGGCCCCAGGCAGGATTACCGTTCGCAACCGAAGCGAAGCGTAAGGGAGAAGTGAAATTTTGTTCTTGTTCTGCAGCGCTATCTCCGAGACCCCAAGTTTTAGTTATGCGAGGCCAGCTGAAATGACTTTCTGACTTTGGAGAATGCACGCGCACGATTCGTAATGGCTTCACCTCATGCGCATCTTTTTTTCCATTCGCGCAGTAGCGTACATGCTGTGTAGACTGAGCTGCGCAGTGCTCAGTTATTGATGCACCAGTGTCGGGGGCTTAGCGACCTTCTCTTGTGGATGTGTGCTCAGCGAAGCGGGGTGGAGGCGCCTAGAGGAGAAGCAGGTCGAATTACGGCCACTTTATTGAAGCACGTCCACCTATCTGCATCGCTGGCATGTTTCTTTCAAAAAAAAAAAACGAGAGAAACCTTTGCTCATGCGCCGCTCAATGTACAAGTACTCAAATTCCTTTACAAATCATTTTTCATAGCCATACAACTTATTACTTGATATCATGAGGCCTGACTTCCATGACATACGACCTTTAAAATATTTCCATAAAAGAGCACTGAAAATAATTAGCAATCCGAAAAGCACCAGTGATACGCTTCAGGTCACTTTCCAAACGCATCATCGGGCAGTGTGCCTTGATATAACATCAATTTCAGTTAATGCAAGCAGACAAATATGCCAAGGAAGGTGTAGGGGATGTTATCAGTAGTAATTATAATATAAATTTGACAAAAAAAAGGACGAAAGGATAACTTGCTACTAGCACGAACCGAACCTCCGACGTTTGAATAACGTGGCAGTCATCCCTCTGTCCACTTCATGGAGTACGGATATATGCCATAAATTGCACGCGTGGATGTATATATACCCCATCAAGAGTGCAGGGGAATGACTGCCGCTATGACTTCGTTGGTAGAGCGTCAGACGGGTCGTTGGAAAGTCGGACGTTCGGTTCATGCTAGCAGAAAGTTGTATTTTCGTCCTTCTTATCCCGTCGCATTTACATTATAATTACTACTAAGAACATTCCTAGCCTTTTCTTGGCATCAGTGTCTGTGCATTTTATGGCATTTTCATTGATTCGAAACCAGCTCTGCAATGTATTCGAACTGCACTACGTCATGGACCTTAAGACGAATTGGTGCTGTAATTACGACAACTGTGCCAACAAGTAATAGAGAAAGGACATGATGTAACTGTTCTATGGTTACCAGGCCACTGCCGAATCATCGATAACGAGCATGCTGACGATGCAGCAAAGAACGCTCACAAAAATGGCATGATTAATCCTACTCCACTATCAAGAAGCGATGCGGCAGCAAGGATTAACACGCTCGCGCACGAACTGGCAAGGTCTCCTTGGAACAAGCCCAGTTTTCTTCCCACCCGTCTTCATCGCCAGGATCCGTGCTACAAATTATGATTCCATCTTGTTTATTCCGAGCTGAGGCAACCATTCTCCGCCGCATGTGGCTTCGGATGTCTTATACGAATGCGTTTGCTTGCCGCATCGGGTGGGCAGACAGTGATGCGTGTGGCCATTGCGGCGCTGACAAAACCATCGAACATATTTTGTGTCAGTGCCCTCAGTACAGCTGTCAGAGGCAGCCCTTGTCAGCCGTGTTCGCACTCCTCGAAGACCAGCCGATTTCGGAAGAATCAATTTAGGAATGCCGGAAAGGTCGAGCTTCACGCCGAAAAGCGGCGAAGGCCCTCTTGACGTTTCTGCGAGTGACCCTGAAATCACAGTGTGCGCGTGTGTGTGTGTGTGTGTGTGTGTGTGTGTGTGTGTGTGTGTGTGTGCGCGTTTGTGTGTGTGAGTGTGTGTGTGTTTTCACTTGCCCCCCTCCCCCTCATTATTTCCTTCCTACTTTTCTACCTCCCTTTCCCCCTTCTCCAGCACAGGATAGCAAACCAGATACTTGATTTCCGGTTAACCTCTCTGCCTTTCTTCGCACCATATACATATCTATTTGTCTTGTCTGTTAGACCTCATTAGTATTCTACCCATCAAAGAAAACCGATGCCTTGTATTTCGCCTTCTTTCCTTCAATTTCACTTAATTAATGAATCCATAGATTGTGCTTTGCTTATAAACCCCCCTACAGAAGAAGACAAGGACGACACATTCAGTACTTCACAAACTAGACCAAGAACAAGTTCTGCTCAGATAGTGGCATTACGTGCACTAAACCTCCCTATTCTACGTATTTTCTTAAGACGCAGTGCTGTATATATGGTTTATAAAGAACCCTCCACTTATAAAACGGCTATAATGTCTACGGTGAATGAGCCCTTCAGTTGATTGGAACAAATATCCGGAACATCTTGCCAATGACCTGCTTAACCTAAAGATTTGGACGTCATAACGGTGGCTGCACTGGTCGCGTTTTGACGGAGGTGAAACGCAAGAGGCCTTTGGGCTGTGCAATTTCAGTGGTCGATGCGGACGCAACCCGATGTGGACGAAATCAATCAGAGTACTTTATTAAGGCCTCCCTTATAGTCACACTGTGTGCTTAAGAAGCAAATATTTGAAGAGCGCTGTGGGCAGCCGGAGTCTGAATATTATTCAGGAGTACTCGAATTGTCTTCATGAGGGTCTTAATCACGTCTATTATTTCGTTATCTTGACTGTCATGACTTACTCGCTCTGAAGTAGCTTTCAGTGGGCGATGCTGCCGTTCTACTGGCGGTGTCACTGACGGCAGCGCTGGCCACGCGCCAGGGTCAATGTTTCTTGCGTCTTTCTGAGGATGCTTGTTGTTGGCACTTGTTGATGCTTGTGGTGGTGAGTGCGTGATATGGGGTAGCGGTGTATCCCTGGCCTTGGCAGAGGCCAAGGTCAGGGACGCTTTGAATCCGGTGCTATCAAATCTACAGAAGCACCATGGCTCTTTCCCTGCACTCTTCCGTAAACAAGTGAAAGAGGCATCAATTTTCCAATGGAATGCCCGAGGTCTTAAACCCGGCATTTCGGATTTTCGACCATATGTTTTCAAGAATCAGTTTCCAATTATAGTAATTTGTGAACCACGTCTTCACAATGCTATAAGACTTTCTAAATACGAGGCTTTCAGTTCTGCAACCCGTAACGAAACCAGTAAGGTCATTGTTTACATCAGGTGCGAACTCACATATATTGAGCATCCAGTAACACCGGACGACAGCAACCAATACGTGTGCCTGACAGTTAAGCGTAAGAACGTCAACTTCACGCTAGTGGCAGTATATATTTCGCCTTCATGCCGCTTCGACCCAGCAAGATTAAGCGCCATTATATCAGCGACACCTGGGCCATGGATTATTACCGGTGATTTTAACGCTCATCACCCCCTGTGGGGAAGCCAGAAGATGGACCGTCGGGGAAGAGATGTGTCCTCCTTTGCATCTGACCACCAACTACATTGTTTAAATGACGGCGCTCCCACGTTTTTACGGGGTCTGACATATAGTAGCTGTCTCGACCTAACTTTTGTGTCGAGCAGCCTGAACACCAAGGTGCAGTGGTTTGCGGACAATGAAACGCATGGCAGTGATCACATCCCCACCTATATAAAAATCAAGGGGCTAAGCAAGTCGCAAATCGCACCCACTTCCCGGATAGACTGGTCAAAGTACAGATCATCCACAGAGAAGCAATGCGAGAGAAACCAAGAAGGCTCTCTTGAAAGCCTAGAAGGTATAATGAAGGCCGCTATTCAAGAGGCAACGTTTAATTGTGGACCTTTGCCAGATTTTTGCAAATATGAGGTGGAGTTGGAGCGACTTCGCGCAATCCGTCGTCGCGCCGAACGACGTTATAGGCGCACGAAATCCATCTACGACTTGAGGGAAGCGAGACGTCTACAAAAGAAGATTCAACGTCGAACCAATGCACTACAGTCGCAACGATGGAAGTCACTATGCGAGTCGCTCGATCCCCACAAACCTCTTTCGCAAATATGGAGAATAATCCGCGGCCTACGAACATTGCCACAACAGAATTGTCCGTTCAAATGCCTTGCTCTCCTCCAAGGCCGGCGTGAAATCGATGTAGCGGAAGACTTCTGTGCCAGGGTTGCAAACAAGGGGTCCGGGATCAACATGAGTAACCTACGAAACGCGCCGGTGTCCAGAGACACTCGGATGGACAATATGTTTTCTCTAGAGGATCTTCAGGCAGCATTGGCAGCATGCAAGCGCTCGTCATCGCCTGGACCCGATGGAGTCACTTACATGGCCCTTGCTAACCTAGGACGAACAGCTCGGCGTGCCCTTCTAGCTGTATACAATGACTCGTGGAGCAACGGTTCGGTTCCTCCTTCGTGGAAGTGCAGCCGCCTTGTGCCCCTGCTCAAACCAGGCAAATCGGCTCTGGACATGGCCTCCTATCGCCCCATCGCACTTGCCAGCTGTTTTGGAAAGGTGATGGAGAGAATGGTGCTGACTCACCTGGAGTGGTACTTGGAACATAACAATATATACCCCGATGCTTTGACCGGTTTTCGACGTGGACGATCTTCCATAGACAATGTTGTTGATCTTGTCACGTCTGTACAACAGCAGAAGAGCCTAAAGAGATTATCAGCGGCACTTTTCTTGGATATTAAGGCTGCATACGACAATGTATTATATGAAACCATCCTGGACGCCTTGGGAAGCATTGGATTGGGAGGCCGCGTTTACCAATGGATCTACAGCTATTTGAAAGACAGAACCTTCTTCGTTCAGACAGAAGATGGCGCAACAAGGCAACATCATACTTATCGCGGCGTACCTCAAGGTGGGGTCCTAAGCCCCATACTTTTCAACCTTGTGCTCATCGGCCTCATTGACGTCCTGCCACACTCCGTACATCTGTCGATATACGCGGACGACATCTGCATCTGGGCATCAGGGGTCACGCGTCTACACGTACGAGCCAGGCTTCAGACAGCGGCTACACTGACGTCAAACTACCTACAAGAACGAGGACTGGAGCTGTCATATGAGAAATGCTCACTAGTTGCGTTTACGCGCAAGACAATGACGCCATACCGCATCAGAATTAATGGACACACAATCAGCTATCAAAAGACTCACCGTTTCCTGGGAGTAATAATAGATCGTGATTTGTCTTCGAGCCCTCATATCGCTTACATGAAGAAGAAACTGACCATGATCACCCACGTCCTAAGGTTTCTTGCGGGAAAATCATGGGGTGCATCGGTACGAGCCATGCTTCAGCTGTATGCTGCACTTTTTCTTGGCTTCATGCGCTACAGCCTACCTGTGCTTGGCAAGGCCCGCATAACAAACGTTCACGTCCTCCAGTCATTACAAGCTCAAGCACTGAGAATATGCCTCGGGCTGCCGAGATGCGCATCCTCAGCAGCGACTGTCGCAATCGCTCATGAACACCCTATCACAACCTACATTCGTGTCGATGCTTTAAGAACGCACATAAGACATGCCACCCGGATTCAATCGCATCACCTTGCCTCCCTTCCAACTTCCAGGCCATGCTCTGCGTTCTGCTCTATTATTGCCCCACATCGCACGGTGATTCCCACGAACTTCACGCACGCAGCAAGACCGTCGTCACCATTGTGGTGTCTACATCCACTGGAAACCCTGATAACCATCCCCGGAATGCAAAAGAAGAAAAATTTGTCAAATTTGGCCCTAAAACAAACAACATTACTGTTTCTGCATGAGAAACACAGTGGACGCATTCACATTTACACGGATGGGTCGGTCACTTCAACAAGTTCAACAGGCGCAGTGGTAATTCCGGAGAAATCCATCACGATAAAGTTCAGGACCTCGCATTTGACATCATCCACGGCGGCAGAACTCGCCGCCATTCGTGCCGCTCTGGAGTTCCTAGTTGAAGAACCGCAACAGACATGGTCAATATTCTCCGACTCCAAAGCAGCTCTTCAGGGAATTGCCTCGCCATATCGTCATGGACCAAACGAACAGCTAATTGCTGAAATACGACTGCTCCATCACCGGGCTATAGAGAAACAACATGACATAGCATATCAATGGATACCAGGCCACTGCAGCATTGATGGAAACGACCGTGCAGATGAAGCAGCCCGAACTGCTCATGACGATGTCCCTTGTGTAGCTATACCATTATCAAGAACGGACGCCGCTGCAAGGCTTCGATCACTTGCACGAGAACTGACACTCGCTCAGTGGAATTCACCGGCATTCACCAACGTCCGCCTTCATAATTTGGACCCACACCTACAGCTCCGTCTTCCATCAGGAATAACCAGAGCAGAGGAGACACTTTTGTGCCGTCTGTGGATTGGGGTGGCCTTTACAAATGCTTATTCGTTTCGAATCGGAATGGCCAGAAGCCCGACATGTGGCAACTGTGGCTGCGTAGAGACTTTCTCCCATCTTCTCTGCGAGTGTCCCCGCTTCAGCGTGCCAAGAAAAGAACTGTCAAAAGCTTTAGATAGAATGGACAATCGCCAATTGTCGGAAGAAAGGGTATTAGGACACTGGCCGAGACCGTCCTCTGCACGCAAGGCACTGAGAGCGTTGTTGCGCTTTCTGCGGGCAAGTGGTCTTAGAGACAGACTGTAAACAGCGTCGTGGATCGTCTGATGACCTTCTCTCTCTTTTTTTTTTACAACGTCTCTTTTCTCTCATCTTTTATCCCCCTTACCCCCTTCCCCAGTACAGGGTAGCTAGCCGGTCTGAGAACTGGCTAACCTCCCCGTCCTTCCTCATTTATTCCCCCTCCTTCCTTAAGAAGCAAAACCCAATAAATCAGGCTCCCTAGCGCTAGCCGGCAAAGTTCTTATACTTTCAAATGTATATCATGACAGACCTTCCGACGTTCAGATATTAAGTTAGTAACTAGAGAGATGTAAAAACAGGGACGGATATAAGATGTAATACTGACACGTCAGATTGAAAATAGTGTTAATAATAATGATCGACGAGCCCTATTACGTCTTGTCAAGTGAAGGTAGAAAAAAATGAAGAAGCTGTGAGGAATTCACGTGTAAGTCGCATGTGCAATCGGATTACGAATGTGAGGCCTCAAGTAATCACTCAAGCGAATGGATTTAATAACTGGTAAATAACGCTAGCACTATGTCTTACGTTTACACGTAGATCACGTAAAAAAGAATTAAAGTAATTGAAGATCTATAAGCTAACTACCTTGCTTTCTGTGTATACGTTCAAACGTTCAAGGGTACAATAAAAAAACACTGGGACTACACTTCACTTTTATTAACAAGAGAAAAAATGAATTCCTGAAAACATTTTCGCAGTAGATGGTATGACGTACATCAACAACATGAATGAGAAATCGGTCGAGGGTCAATATTTTCTCACCATATAGATTCATAGGTTATCAAGGGCATCTTATCCTGTCGAGGTACTGCCAGTGACACAAGAATTGTGTAGTCAAGGAACACGGGAAGCACACAGGATTATCTTAACAAATATTAAGACAGACGTGGGAGTCATATATATTAATATGCCATACAAATTAAGACGACTGAAAAGAGGCGCCCATATTGTATGTCTTAGTTCAATGTACGGTTCATGCCCTGCCACCCTCGAAAAGCTTTCTGCACACATTGGTATTCCCCTGCTGCCAAGACCAGGCGCACCTCGCCTGGCTTTGCACTGACTTTGTGATCGGTGCACCATCGACCAAGCTACACTGTCATAGGATGACGTCAGCATAAGACGCTACCTTACGCGATGTCACCACGAAGTCGCGATTACATAATGACGCCATAAAATTTGTCGATCTATGATGTCATGTTGACGTGAAGTGGTAACGTCATGAGGCGAGGATTTGTTTTTGTTATCACTCGTGCTGAAGCCGCAAACAGGAGTTGTATATATTTGTCACATACGTTGAAGGTTGTGCACAGGTTACGTGCCACTGCTTTATTCTAAACTACGAATAGCTAAATCAAGGCAGTAAATAATATTATTTGCCCTTTCAGTCAATAATTTTTATAATCGAGAGTGTCATGTCACAAAACATACCGCCATCCTGGTAACCCTAATGCAAGCAATTTTATCAGTCAATCGAATCTTGCAAGCGCATGTCTAAGCTTCGCTGACGTACCAAGCAGGGTGGTAGGGAAGGTTGGGGGATTAAACCATTGCCCCCAACGGCCAAATCTGAAAAAAGTTTCCATATCTCTATATACACACGCGCAAGTACAGTACAAGCGCAAGCTCATAAGTTCAGAAAGTATAACTGCAACCCCCTCCCCAGGCAAAACTTTTTGACTACGCCACTGCTGAACATTTGAAGTTTGAAGTTTATTCAGTATTCTAAACATATACTAACTGCACGTTTTACCACACTAGCCTTATAAACCAGGCAATTTTCTCAACCAAACTAATTTCGTCATTAAGTGAAACATATAATGCGAAAAATACCGGTGAGATTATCCAGCAAAGATGCGTCGAATTAACATTTCATCGGAGCATCACTTCCTTTCTAGCAGCGGCGTGAATAGAAGAAACTACCTAATCCCGATAGCCTGATAGCCATGTCTTGCTTTCAATTCTTCAGAGCTGTTGCACTGGCAACGCCGTAATTAGTCGCGGAGAACATTTAGTACGCATCGATGGTCCTTAGAACGTTAATGCACAACGCTTCTATCGCATTTGGTCGGATTAGTCCCTCTGTTGCTTATTCATTGACACAGTCTTATGGACGGGGCTTTGCAGACCTTTGCTTGAAGAGAGAGAGAGAGAAATAAACGCTTATTTAGAAACAGTGTTCCGAGCGAGGCCCGCGTTATCATTCTAAGGTGGGAGGGTTCCCTAGTCCAGGAATCCTCTGGCTTCGACTTCCCTCTTGGCCCTGGCGACGAGTTGTCACTGGTCTTCCATGTCCTCCAGGACGTGCTTGGCCTCCCACGTTTCCATTTGGTTGTCCTCTTTTATTCTTGGGGCTTGGTCCCGCTCAAGTTGCATGTCGTGGTTTGCATGGTAATGGAATTCCAGTAGCAAGCGTGCCAGGCTGCCCGGTACGCTGCAGAGCGGGCACATGTAGCCATGTGTCGTTGGGTAGAGGCGGTGCATTGATATGCCATGTAAGTAAGTGTTATTAGCACGCGTCTGAATATCACGCGCTCTTCTTTGGTTAGTTTTGGATGGGGTGGAGGGTACACCCGTCGCTCCCGTCTGTAGTGTTGAAGTAGCGACGAGTAGGTGTTTCCTACTATCTCTAGATCTGCAGCCACGGATCGGGTATCCTTTAGTCCCAGGGCAGCCCGGCTAACGTGCTCACGGGCAGCGGTGTGGGCCATTTAATTTCCCTGTCGACCCTCGTGTCCAGGAACCCAGATTACGCCGGTATATGGAAGTGGATAGCTTCACTGTTGCAGGATGTTAATTGAGTCAGCTGAGAAGTGGTCCTCCGCATAATTCCGGCAAGTGGCTTGCGAGTCATTGAAGATCACCGCGGCGTCATTACATGAGGTGGTGGCGAGAGCGATTGCCGTTTCTTCTGCTGCGTCTAAGTTGCCTGCCTTAACTGTGGCCGATGCTAACTCTCGGCCCTGAGAGTCTACAACGCTGATAACATACACGTTTGTGTGGGGATACTTGGCCGCGTCGGTATAGTGGGCGTCCGGTTCTTCCCTCAACTTTCGTTGAAGAGCTTCTGCTCTAGCCTTTCGTCTACCTGTGTAAAATGTGGCGTGCACATTGCGTGGGATAGGCGCGATGGATAAGGGCTCTAGAACGTCCACCGGGATGTGCTTTTTTCGGTCTGCATCCGCAATATATGATTCGTTGTAGTTGAGATACTGGAGTACCGACCTCCCAGTGGACGTGAGCTTGAGTCGTCCCAGATGGCTGTTCCTGTGAGCTTCGGCGAGCTCTTATCACGTGATGTAGACACCCATCTTAAAAAGTCGTGAAGTATACGCCATAGGTGGTAGTCCCAGGGCGGCTTTGGTTCCCTTTCTTATCATAATATGAAGTTTTTCTATTTCCGTGGTTTTAAACTGAGTTACGGCGTGCCGTACGTGATGCGGCTGGTGAGCAGAGCTTGCAATGCATTATTCGTAGGGCGTCGTATTCTTTAAGCCCATTGCGTTGGTTTGGGATTGTCTTGACGAAGTGCGTGAGCTGCAAGAGCGTTCTTTGGAGTCTCGGTATGGTGGCCACTCCCGATCCATCTTTGTGATATTTATTGATTGATATATGGGGTTTAACGTCCCAAAACCACTATATGGATCCATCTTTGTGTATGTAAAGTCCGAGCACCCGTATAGAGTATCAACTTTCGGAATAATTGTCCCGTTGAGGGTGACGCAAGGGTCGGGCTCTCCGTATATGGGAGACCCAGCTGCCTCTCGTCATTAATTTGACTACAAGGTGCTCAGACTTCTCGGGGGTACAGTTGAGGCCGCAGTGTCAAAGATACCTTTCGATGGTGTTTACGGCATCTTGTGAGCAGCTCTCTTGTCCCCCGATGCTCGAAGCCTTGGTCCAGAGCGTGAAGTTGTCAGCGTACATCATGTGCCGTACATCTGGTATTTCATCGAGTACCTTAGACAGATTGATCATGGCCACGTTGAAGAGTAGAGGTTACATGACCGAACACTGTGACGTGCCTCTTTCGGGTAGTCGGAAGTTTTTGCTGCGGATGTTCCAGATGCCCACAGTTGCTGTATGGTCCCTCAGAAAGTTTCGGACATACGTGTAGGTCCTAACCCCACAGCCGGTGCCTTCGAGGTTTGTGAGGATCGCGTCATGGCTTACGTCGTCGAATGCCCCCTTGACATCGACTCCGAGTATTGGGTACTTGGTTCTGTGACTGAGGAGATCAAGAAGGTCTTCTTTGAATAGTAGAAGCACGTCGTGCGTCGAGAGGTGCTGTCTGAAGCCGAACATCTAATCTGGTAGCTGCCCGTTATCTTCTAGGTACAGGGTCAAGCCGTCATCAACCATAAGTTCAAATAGCTTTCCCACACACGAGGTGAAAAAATCGGGTGCAAGTTCTCAAGGCTGATAGGTTTGTTAGGCTTGGCAATCATGGTGACCTCCGAGTGTTTCTAAACCGCAGGCAGCTCTCCTTTCTTTAAGCAATCGTTCTAATATTGGAGAAGAGCTGTGGTGGCCTGGTGGGGTAAGTTGCGCAAATGTTTGTTGACAATTTGGTCTTTTTCTGGGGCTGGTATTTCTTGTCAACTTCGATAGGGCAGCGTAAAGATCCGCCTGCGTGAACAGCTGGTCGAGGTCAAGGTTTGGTGCTCCCACACATTCCTTGGTGTTTAAATAACGCGACAGCGGGTGCGTCTCCGCAAAGATTTTGCACTAATTCTTCAAGGATATGTTCTTCAGATCCGGCGTAGTTGTGAATACGCTTGTGAAGATGCTGCTTCTGTGCCGCTTTGGAGGGTTGCGTGCCCATAAGAGAGCGTAGCAGGTGTCAGGTTTCCTTGCTGCGAAGAGTTCCCTGTAGCTTGTTTATGAGCTCTTGTTGTCTTTTCTTACTCTGAAGCAGCTTGTCAATAACGTTTTGTTGGTTTTGCGATTGGCTGTGCTGATTCAGGAGCTTCATCTGCTGGTTTAGCAGTATATCTTCGAGGGCCTGTATAGATTCGGTTTCCATTGATGTAGAGGTCGAGCTGCTGCTACCACTTGAGTCACTTACCACGGTGGCGTAGCTCGTTTGTTTGGTTGATGGCGAGCACGTGTGAGAGCGGGAGCGTGAAGTAGATCGCAAGATGGACTTGGATTTGCTGCGCCGGAAGAAGCTGGTTTTGCTCCTACTGCTTGATTAGCTACAGAAGTGCCAAGCTCGGGGAGCTCTTCTCCGATTGAGCTCTAGTGGTTGTTTATTTCCTGTATCCTGTTGAGGCGCTGTTGTCTTATATTGTAAGGTGGTGGATATGACTTTAGTTTCCTCTTGCACTCTTTACTTGCAGTTTCGTGCCCTTCTACGCAGGTCTTGCACGTGGTTTTGCACTCATGTACCTGCATCTGTCCGGCGTTGCCATATTTGTAGCAGAAATTTGGGATAGGACTTGAACAGATGTGTTGACGGTGTCCCGTGTTGGCACAGGTTCGGCAGTATTCAACGGACTTGCGGTATGATCTGCATCGGAAGTCTACAGTTTGGCAGAATATGTAGAAGGGAACATGCGGTCCTTCGAAGAATACAACTGCTGCGGACGATTGACTCAGCATTCGGGCATGAAGAATGGTGTATCTTGCCGGTGCGCAGATTCCAGCCATGAGTTCTGCGGTGCTTGTTCCAGGTATTAAGCCATTGATGACGCCTCTGCAGACGTCGTCCGGAGTGTCTATGTTGCCGTTCACACTGTAGAAATTGCCTTTAAGCTGTATTTTCTTGATGATTACTAGCTTCGTTGCATCTTCGTTGGTGGCGGTGCTGGCTATGATTATGTTTTCCGTTTTCTGGATTTGTACGCGTATCTTGACGATAACGTCTTGCAGTGATAGTCCACTCGCTCTTCTGATGCCATGCGTGACAGCGACGCTGTTCCATTTGGCGAGGTCGAGACCTGCTTGCGGTCGGTAGACGATCTTATAGTCATCGAGCGCCAAAGGTGGACTCTTGGGCCTGCGTTGTTGCTGTCATGGTGATGACTTCAGCGTCTGCTCTGTGATAGGTGGCTGCCCTGTGAGTTGGTATGCCAGTGTCCTTAGATTGGCCGCAGCCTTCTTGTCTTTCTCAATTCTCGTGATCCAAGCGCTTTCCGTTTCAATTGTTGCGTCACTGCCAGCGTCATAGGTCCACGAGTTTTCCGTTGTTTTGTTTGCCTCCACTGGGTCAGGGGTCAGTTTGCATTGCATTTTCTTCGTCAAGCTGGTTTCTTTTCATTTTACTTGCTGCGGCTGCGTCTCGGCTCATTTTCAGAGCTCTTCGCCATGGCGAGCGCGTGGGGCACGCGCCACGCCGCTTTTCTCAGGCACGAACTTGGCGTTAGGCTTAATAAACTGGACGTGCGCTTGTTGGGAATTAAGACTTACATCTTGAGGCAGGATGCACACACCCAAAAGGGGCTGTTCTCCGCCGATTCCTCGTGTCTTGGTGGTTGAGGCTGTGAAACTCTTGGGTTTGTCACTCGCCTTGTTCCGGGTTGAAAAGCACTAAAAGTAGGGGCCCGTGTTAGACGCGTCTGGTTGCTTCAACGTTGGCATTGTAAACCATACAGTAAATCATTGAACAAACAGCCGTGGTTATGACGAGCACGGTACGTCATGCTACCACGCATGTGTGAAAATTAGCATATCTTACCCTTATCCACCCGAAAATTGAGTATGCTTCAGTCATATGGGATCCGGATCTAGCATACATCATTGATAACAAAAAAATCCCTGCAGAACCGTGCTGTTTGTTTCATTTCTTCTGAGTGCTCTCGTTTCACTAGCGTCACTGCCTTAAAAGCTCGTGGTGGTCTTGTTAGCAACTTTCTCGCTTCTCTCTTTTTCATAAAATGTATCATCATCCATTGCTCCATGACGATTTTTTTCAGACACCCTTAGCAATCTTTCCACGCCGCGATCATCCTCTGAAGGTCAGACGCATATCATGCAGTACCTCATCATTCGCTAATTCGTTCATACCAAAAACTATCATCGCATGAAACCAGCTGCCTAGAAATACCGCAATACAACGGAACATTTCGAAATGTAATGAGCTTTTAAAGAATGTTAACAAAGTGTAGCGTTTGTAATGTTCTCGTGAACTCATTCTAATTCTTTCGGTGGCCTATCATTAAGTAATTCTGTTATCTTTCATTCCATTTTTAGTTATTTCTTTTTCTATATTTCCAATGAACGTTGGGTTATCGTGCTGCTTTTTTTTCATAATCATATGTTATACTTTTTGTTTGAAATGTTTGTTATGCTTGATGTGTATTCATTGCATAAGTTCTTATTTTTACCCCACCCCCTATGTAATACCCTCGCAGTGAGGGCTTTTAGAAGTTTCTTGAAATAAATAAATAAATATTTAAGCGGTTTTTGCATTCCACACCATACGGCACAATGTGTTATTTCAAGGCAGAATGTGCGGTTGCTGCAGAATGTACCTAGGTATATTGCGTGAAGCAGTAAACTACATGAATAGTTTCAAAATTTAAGCAGAAGCTTGAGGGAACGAGGGTTTTAAGAGATTCAAAACGCATCACTGAATTTCGCATACAAAATTGACGGAAGCTAATGTGCAAGGTGACGTGTATTTCCAATCCACAACGTCGCTCAGACACTATTAAAATGTGTTAGTGCGACTGAAGATTGGTGCTGATTGAAAATCCTATTTGGTCGCATTCCCGTCAAACAACTGAGACCGGACATTCACCCAACTATAACATACTGTCAGGGCGTTCATGAAGAGTGCTCGTAAACATCTAAATAAAGGTTTAAATTTTGATAATGATGGAACGAAACCCATACAGGGATAAGTTTGTGTTTATTGTGTTATTCGCGTTAAAATATGAATACACAAAGCCGCCAGAACTGCAGGAGCGCTTTTCTTAGTTTCTTTCCATTGAAAGTGCAGCCGGTAGGTACGAAGATTACACGAGTCAATCACTGATGACTGCCGGCATACCAAAATAGTGCTAGATTGCTTTTCGAGAACCACCTCCACTTCTTTTCATGCTGGTCAAGAACGGGTAGGGCGTTTTCTTTCTTCTTGATCATTCGTTGGCTGGTCTAACAGGCGGTGTAATGTTAAGTGTCCTCCGGGTCGCGGAGATGGGCCGACTCGTCTGATCTCTGCACCAGAGTGTTCGTCGCCCCCTCTCACGCGCTTATAGAACATACGATGTGCTGGAGGATCTTATGAATTTGGACTTCATACCGGACATAACGGTGATAGCGATGGCTAAAACACCTCGAGGCTGTTCTTATAATTGCTTTCCCAATAGGAAGAAAAGGAGCACGTGGTGCAATATCGTCTGCCTGAACATGAAGGAAAAAAATAACTGCAATAATGAAAATAATTTATACTGAACACTTTATGTATTTACTGTACGCATGTGCAGTGGCATACAATGCAAGCATGATTGAAGCTTATGAGGATGCACCTCTGCAACTGAAATTGAGTTCAGGTAAATCATGTAGCCTTTCACACATGTATGTTTCTTTGACCGTCATAGACCAAGTCGAACAAATTTTTCTTAGTTATTATCACTACGCGACTCATTTTGAATTGTTTCATACATATCAACCAAGACAATATTTTTTAATGAGCTGGATTTCGAGTGTGTTCTGATGTTCACCAAAATTGCTTCTTGCTAACATAAACGTGCTCACGAGCACTCATGCATAGTATCCATAATTACGCCGAATGGAAAGGGCTTTCTTTGTGACAATTTCGAAAGCACCACGGTATCTCCACCTCGCACTTGATTATAAGTTTCTCCTAAGAGCATTAGTGTCACTATCTGTTCAGTGACATGCAGGTCTCACAACAATTCTGCATGGTGTCATGACTCATTTTTAAGCTTAAACAATATTTCGTTCACTTTTGGTCTGCACGCACTGCATGTCACAATGTTTCTACCGATGCGCTCTCGTTTCTCCCAGTTCTGACCTTTATAACAAAGTGTTGCTTCGTTGTCACCAACGAAATCGCAAGCATCAAGCCAGGGGAGACACAATAACTTGTGTTACAAGGACCGACAGTTAGTTCCCCGGAGCCAAATTTGGGCTGCCAGCTTCATTTCTAATCATCGCCATTCACGATTATCCTTACATGTGGCAGGGATGCCACGTCGATTCCAAGCCCGTGTACGGATTAAGCCTAATGTTTGCCCGACAGGCGGATACCAAAACGAACTCACGCACCCGCGGGAGCATCAGCGACGTTGCTAGGGTGACAGGTAGGGAGGCAAGAACATGGACAGGTATGAAACGTCGACTTGGCATTTTTAGTTTTCGTAAATGGTCGAACACACCGCTATTGTGAGTATTCCGCTGTGTTAACGCATTGTTTCACAACTATCGTTTCGTTTCTTCATTTGATTTTCTCTTCTTTTTTGTCTAGCATCGTACGTTCCTTTCCCCCCACGTGCATTGATTTGACGTGCGCTGGCACCAAGGCTTAGCGCTTTTTCCTATCTATGCCATAGAGAAGAATTGCAATGCTGCTTTGACATTTTAATAGAAGTTGGCAGTTGGAAGCAAGTGTCAAGACTGTTCTGCTTCGTCCGCAGCATCGAGTGTGAAAGTTGACCGAACAGCTGAAGCATCGATGGAAATAAGAATATTTAGGATTGCCATTTGCTTTCGACGTCTCACGTCATCTTTGCATCGTATACTGGCATCCTAACAAGGCCGAACTGCTCTATGATGAATGTGCATATTTTATTTTCACGATGTGAGCCCAACGCAAACGTATTCAACATATAATTACATTACACTTGACAGTTGTGTCTTTGATCTCGCTCTTTGGGAACTTGACGCCTTAACTTTAGCAAGAGGCAAACGAGAAAAAGAGCGAATGTACGACGAAAGCCGTTTGACCAGTGCTTCAAGATATTTACACAACGAAACTTGACATGTTTAAAGAAAGTTTACTGCATCGAAGGCCTGCCAATCATGGCCTTCAGGACAAAGTGCTGCTTCGTTCTGACTTTCCAACTTGCCTACGGAAACGTCGGAGAAAAACGCATTGAAACTACACCTATTCCTTTGCCACTATGATACCACAAAAGCATGATGTTCGGGTGTGAGCGCCGTGTCTGGGGACATAAATTGCTAGCGCTGCGCCCACCTCTCGCTCAATATTTCTGCGTAGCCATGGAACTCAAGTACCGCAGTTGCCTTAGGTTTCCCGAGACGTCGTCATCGAACTTCTTGAAAATAGGGAGAAAAAATGAGTTCCCAAGGAAAATGGCACTATGTTGTTTGTCTCGTTGGAAAGCTGTTGCTGCCGTCAGAAAGCAGCCTCGTCACAGTTCAAGGGAAGCCAATGCTTCTGTGAAATGAAATTCACCTTCTATGACACCTCGCCGTCTCTCTTCCAGACCAGGCCAGTCCGAGTCTACCTCGAAGCATCTGAGGACGAGAACCCACACGAGCATGTGAATACTCAAGCATGACGCACATTGCGAAATCTTCACCAGAGTGACAGCAAAGACAACAGCAACTTCGAGAGATGCAGTAGGATGTGTCCAGAAAAATCGAAGACATCTGGGTCACCCTTCTTGATATTTATAAAATTTACCGTGAGCCTATAGGCATTCAGACCTCAACAAAAGTATGGTGGTTAGTTTCGTTAACAAAAAAAGGCAGGTCCCACGCACAGTGGAAATCGATGATATGCGCTGCACGAATGACGAAGGTTGATATGTCATTTAAAATCATCCCAACGTTACGAGGTGGACATAACTTATGCCGTAAATGGCTTTCATGACATGATTATCATGTTTTGTCATGTCACTTGCCCTTGTCGTCTATTCACGTCACGTGATAACAAACTTGGCATATGTGAAGCTAGCGAAACGGTCGTGAGCGCACTATGAGGATAGCATGTACTCATGTTTTACATGATGCGCATATCATGATTATCATATTTGGACGTGTCATTTACCTTCTTCACCCATTCACGTCACGTGCTACTATCACCTTTGGTATATGTAAAGCTAGCGAAATGGTCGTGAGTGCACCATTAGCGTAGCATGTAGTCAAGTTTTACATGGCTTGCATATCCTGATTACTATGTTTGAACGTGTCGTTTACCTTCGTCGTCCATTCACACCTCGTGATACCAAATTTGGTATATGTCGAGCTAGCGAAACGGCCATGAACACGCTATGGGCGTAGCATGTAGTCATGTTTTACATGACATGGATGTCATGATTTTCTTGTTATAACGTGCCATTTACCTTCGTCGTTTATGCACGTCACACAATACCGAATTTGGTATATGTGAAGCTAGCGAAACTGCCACCAGCACCATTTGGGCGTGGCATGTAGTCATGTTTTACATGACATGCATGTCATTATTATCTTGTTTGGACGCGTCATTTATCTATGTCATCCGTTCGCGTCACACAATACCGAGTTCGCTATATGTGAAACTACCGGAACGGCAGCGAGCGCATCACGAGTGTGGCATGTAGTTATGTTTTTACATGACACGCATCTCATGGTCATGATGTTTGCACCAGTCATATTCCTTTGTCATCCAACCACATTTTCCAATACCAAATTTCGCATATGTGAAGCTAGCAAACCTACCGCGAGCGAACCATGAGCGTGGCGTGTAGTCAGGATTTACACGGCACGCCTGTCGTCATTTCCACGTTAGGGTCGGTCACTTATGTTCTCCCTGCACTCATATCATACCACACCAGTTTTGCAATATGTCATGTGAGCTAAACTACCACAAGAGCAGCAAGACCGTGAAATGTAACTGATGATTTACATTTATATAATTTACAAGTATTATTCTTATATTATGACTACTCAATTATGGTCGTCATGCAGTCATGCTATTCCATACCTGTTTAGGTATCAATACCATTATGGAAACGGCAAGGAGAGCTGAATGTCGTGGGCGGGCGGTTGGACAGACAGACAGACAGACAGACAGACAGACAGACAGACAGACAGACAGACAGACAGACAGACAGACAGACAGACAGACAGACAGACAGACAGATAGATAGATAGATAGATAGATAGATAGATAGATAGATAGATAGATAGATAGATAGATAGATAGATAGATAGATAGATAGATAGATAGATAGATAGATAGATAGATAGATAGATAGATAGATAGATAGATAGATAGATAGATAGATAGATAGATAGATAGATAGATAGACAGACAGACAGACAGACAGACAGCCAGCCAGACAGACAGACAGACAGACAGACAGACAGACAGACAGACAGACAGACAGACAGACAGACAGACAGACAGACAGATAGATAGATAGATAGATAGATAGATAGATAGATAGATAGATAGATAGATAGATAGATAGATAGATAGATAGATAGATAGATAGACAGACAGACAGACAGACAGACAGACAGATAGATAGATAGATAGATAGATAGATAGATAGATAGATAGATAGATAGATAGATAGATAGATAGATAGATAGATAGATAGATAGATAGATAGATAGATAGATAGATAGATAGATAGATAGATAGATAGATAGATAGATAGATAGATAGATAGATAGATAGATAGATAGATAGATAGATAGATAGATAGATAGATAGATATGCTCAAAGTTCTTAAAGTTTGCTAAGAAATGCTTCGTATTTCATACTGTTCGCCTAAAAAAAACAAAATAAACATTTTAGTGGTGAAAAAACACTTTTCCACTAATTTCAGAGTTTATAAAATTTGAAAGCACCCAATTACAAACGACTCAATTATTAAACGCAGCATTTATTCTCTACAAAGAACACATGGTATAAAAATTATGAGTATATTCTATTTAACTTTACCTTTGTTAGCTAAATATTTCCTGATCACTGGTTCGGCAACGCAACATTTTACGAGAATCCGGGGTTGTATTTTGACAACAAAATGTTCGAACCCTATGTAGAGTTGCAACGTTTCCCTAATATAGTTTGCGTGTTGAAAAACTTTAGAAAGAAAAGAACAAACATGGCTGACCGCACAGAATACCTGTACTTCAGAAATTTGTGGCTACTAAGAACTTGAACTCGCGGTAAAGAAACTGAGCTCATATTTACTTCGACATTTCACGGCTTTATCGCGCTTCATTTTTATTCCATACTTGGGATGAAGTGGAAGCAAATTACCATAAAACACTGAAGCTTCAAAATACTTTTCTTAGGAAGGATTATTTAAGAAGTTTTTGAAATGAATTTTAAATGAAAACCTAACTTTTAGTTTAACCAATACTTGCTACACGTCACGTAAATAAACAACTGGTGTTCGACGACGCACCTATGCAAATTCTATCTGGATGTGACAGTGAGATCTGTGGGGTGTGTGACTCTTAAGCTTGCATTCATTTATTCTTAGGTTGTCAGCGATTGTGGAAACAGTGCGGAAAAAAAGTCATATGGCTATCGACACACCTCGAGTATGGTTGCTACCACGAAGCTTCATGGGCGCGAACTAGGCGCTTATTTTGTCTTACGGGTATTCGTGTGACTGAAAACAATATTAGTTTTACCAAAGTGCGAAGCATTGGATACGATGGCTCCAAATTTATGGTTGTGCATGTCAAGGCTGCCAATGAACTTTTAGATCCAGTCTCATTGAATACTCCAGAAAGACAAGCAATTTTCGCACATTCTCTTCACTGAAAGCATAGCAACTGGAATGGTATACGAGCTGTCTGCTGAGATAGCGCATGCGCCAGCCCTTGAAGTTAATGTTCACTTTTTTGCATCAGCGCGACCACTGCATAAAGAAGAGTGTTGCCTTCGAAATATTTTAAAAGAACGCAAAACACGAAATACACAGAAAACAAATTAACATTCGCATATTCCCCCAGCCTTGATTGATGCACCTCCTAGTCGGGTCTTTATGCTAGGGTGGCGTCCGACTACAGTTATGCTTCGCACGTGGGCTGATGTTATGGCATGCGCCATCCGAGTGACGGAGATAGGCCGGTTTCTTTGACTTTCGCTTCAGCCACACTGGTCGCATGCTTTTATACAAGCGTGTTTAACTTAGTGTCCCGTTGGTCGAGGTGTTAAAGAAGACAGCAGCCGGTATGTCCAAGATCCAACTGTTTATGAGGCCGAAATGCGAGGTGGCCGGTACACGGAAAGTCTGATGACAGCAATACACTATGGCACTGATAGCGGTGAACGGAGCGTCGGTCATCGATCAACTGAAAAACGGTGAAGCACATCAGCATTTATTCATGCCACTGCCGACGAATGTTCCGGAGTTATCACTAGCGGCCACGTAAGTTCCAGAATAATCTGCGATGTTGGCGTTGCACGCGTAATCTTAACAAAATGGCCTACGACAGCCCCGAAGCTTGATTGATTGATTTGTGGGGTTTAACGTCCCAAAACCACCATATGATTATGAGAGACGCCGTAGTGGAGGGCTCCGGAAATTTTGACCACCTGGGGTTCTTTAACGTGCGCTCAAATCTGAGCACATGGGCCTACAACATTTCCGCCTCCATCGGAAATGCAGCCGCCGCAGCCGGGATTCGATCCCGCGATTTGCGGTTCAGCAGCCGAGTACCTTAGCCACTAGACCACTGCGGCGGGGCAGCCCCGAAGCTTCTCAAACACTTCAGGTGGGGTTTGCTGTGAACATTACTTACAGTCTAACGGGGCGATTACAAAACTCGAGGATCGAATGTCGGAGAGTAACATAAAAATTATAAGAATAATTACTGTGGCCGAAAATGGCGGTGCTACGCAGCTTCATGCTGGCCGTAAGATGGCAACACATCAGTCACTGCTTCGAGGAAACACGCGTACTAGTTATTTCGGATGCAAAAGATGTACAGTGCTCAACTCGGCTGTCTACAATGATGGAGCATCGTGCGTGGAACAGTACTGGCGACATATTCAGTCGCAAATAGGCCACATCTGAGCATGCGCGGCTCCAGTGATGTGCCCGCCTCGCAATACTGATCCTTGTTTATCGCCGCGGATGCAACAGCCGCTTTGGCCGTCGGAAGAGCGCTCCGAGCGATTTCGCGAAAAAAACAAAAAAAAACAAGAAACGAATACGAAGTAAAACCGTTGTCGCTGTGATATGATATCACGAAGCGAGAATATTTCTTTTTTGTTGTTGTTTTATTTCGATTTGGTAATGTTGACAGCGCTTCGACGGCCAAAGCAGCCATCGTGGCCGCGGAGATGAAGAAAGGTAAAAACTGCAGGGCCGGCACATCATTGGCGCCGCCGCGCATGTTCAGATGTGGCGTATTTGCGACTGCAGGTGTCGGATCGTGCTGTTCCGCGCGCGACGCTCCGTCGTTATCGACAGCCAAGTGGAGCACTGTACTATCGGGACCAATAAGAGCTCGAAAACGCGAACGTGTGTCGAAAAGCCTCGAGCCCTACATCGACTGATTTACAGTGGCCCCCGTGGGAAACAAAGTGGCAAGGGCGGGGCGCTTACGCTAGCTGTTAACACTCCCTCCTCGATATCGTTGCTGCAAAATGTAGGTTATAGCGTGTTAGCTGATACTGGCTGCTGTCGGTGATATGAATTCACTTCAACGCGCACATCCACAACCAGTTGACCAAGTAGGCTATGAAGCTACAAAAAAATATCGGCTGTGACGTAGCCGGCCGTGATGCGCCATCCGCGCTTTTAGTGCATATAGATGGTGTTCGCTGAGCATTTTGATACGCATCCTTGCTTTCGGTCAATTTTTCATTTTCGCGTTATTATTGCTAGCGGCCGAAGGCACGCGATAAACTGCCGTTTAACAGCAACGATCGTGCGGGTATGGTGATGCGGGCGTGCCAACAGTCAGCGGAAGATCATCCTCCTTTCCTCTCCAGTTTCGGCAGCGCCATCCTCGTATCACGTTATGTGTATTTTGAGGCTCTTGGCCACGCACTCACGCGTTCGAACTCGTATTGCTCACGATAGTACATGTACATGGCGTCAATGCAACGGCGACGTTGTCATGCTCCGTGTTCATGAGCATTTAAAGTAATCGAAAAGTACGGACAGCAGCAGGGATAAAAGATGGGCGACACCGTGGGCGGCGCGGTCTTCGCTTTTTTCGTCTGCCTCTCAGCTTGGCTGCTGCTAAAGGGACGAGCTTCTGATTACTTGCTAAAGTACGTATTGCATTCGTCATTAAAGCCGTAAACTAACACTCGCGTTCTGCGTTCGGCGCAGAAAGCTTTTTTGTGCTCTTCACATCGCGTATTATTTCTGTGGATTGCTTCACACACAAAAAAAAAAAATGCTTGGAATGCTGCGCAGCCCGTTTGCAAGAAAATAGTTTCTTGGCTCAACTGAGCAAGTGAGTCGCCGCTCGCGTTGTTAGGTTTCCCTCGTGCCAGTACATGTATTCGATATCAGTACATGCTTTAGATTGTTAAATGTGCTGTTATTCTCAGTATCGTGATATGTGGCCTTCGAAAATTGCTTTAGAGCTCTAACGAGCGCAATAGGAGAGAGTTGTGAATATATAAATATGTTTGATAGCTTAAGCTAGGCCGTAATTTTTGAGTAAACATGCCTACCTGGTCAACAGCTTGCGCGGCACCTCGAATCGTATTTTTTAGCTGCGGTAACTACTTGTGACTATTTTTCTCGTAAGAGCGATGCGAAGTGCATAGGAGACAATCTGTGCGAAGGTGCAAAAAAAAATAGCCGACACTTTTGTTTTCTTTATGGTTCATGCTGGAGTAAAATGGCTGTGGTAACTATACTGTCGTGTAGCGTTGTGCATTCTGTGTAGTTGTGCGCCTTCTACTGTTCTGCGGGCCTTCTGATATTGTTGTCTATATGTGTTTTTTGTGTATAATTTACACTCATGATATGGCAGCTGTATTTCTGTGTTTTGTAGTGCAATGAGCCTACTACTTTATGCCCGCGTTCATAAATCATTAACAAAGTGGGCATGTGCTTAACAAGAATATCACTTGGAAGTAAAAGTTGCTGCTCCTCACACGATTCTCAATGCAACTGTGTGCAGATACACAGTCGCATTGTGTGCTTACCGCTCTGACTGTGAAACTTACACAAAGCTAAAAAATACATGCAAACGATGCATCGAAAACTAAAGTATGGCCTCAGAGATGTGCTCGAACCTGGAAGTGGTGTTTGAGGCTGTGTAATATTTTTAATCTTACAAAAAGAGTCTTCGAGATTTCCTTTTCTGCGGTCTCCCCTCTCTGACACTGCGAAGGTTCCCAACGACCGTTTGGAGCCTCCTGTATGAACCCAAATAAGGCACAGTGGCCTATGGGAGTGTCCTCTCTTAACTTTTTTATATTACTCTATGGGAATGCGGCAGTACGATGCTTGCGGAATTTGAATCGATTTCAAATTTTTACGAAACATGGCGGCGATGGCGACAAGTCTGTCGAAAGTACTCATATAGTTACTGTCACCATATGAGACGTTGCGTGACTTAAAACGCACAGTAAAGTAGCCAGACGGCTTTTGCTTTCGGGTCGTCTTAGGCACATGTAGAATTAATCCTGAATGTCTTCAATATTAACACCATGAAACGTTCTCACTAAATTACTTCTTATTACTGCCAAGGAAGACTAACAACAGATGCATAATTTTTTCCTAGATGTCATTATTATTGTGCCTAACAAAGAGAAAAGAGCCATGTTCTGTTCATATTTTGTTTTGTGCCCCTCATGGTCACAAAGTACACGCCTTTGGCCCATTCGAAAGGCTCCAAGAATGGTACCCAAGATGATTTTCAATGTTTAGGTACATTTAAAAAAATTGCCAGCAGCTTCCCTCGGGGGAACACTGAGGAGGATGCGGAAGCATGTAATTGGTTAACGGGTGTTAAATTGCGACTTACTTGGGTCGATGGCTAAATTGGTTAACGTGGTTGTGAAATGGGGTGTTAAATGAGTGAACACGTACGGCACGTATGCGAAAGGGCGGTGTTTTATTTATTGCGACGAACCAACGGACGAGCGGCAACTGAGCGAGCGAGCGCCGACCTTGAGTATATATACAGCGCGACGGCGCATGCGCTGTCAGCTGTCGAATGTTCTCGAAGGAGAAGCGCGCGCGGCACAGATGGTGGGCGACGGCGCGACGGCGCATGCGCGCGCGTCAGCTGTCGAATGTTCGAGAAGCGGTGCGGACGGCGCGGACGGCGCACTACAAGGCGCGAGTATAAGATGCTTCCGTATCTAAAAGTCCTCATTAAACCTCCGAATGCTGCGAGCCATCATTGGCTTTCACGATGCCTCTCGCTCTTCAGTGGCCCAGAGCGCAACTAGTTCTGCCCTCAAGACACGTGCATCGAGGTCTGGCTTCTGTCTCAGGGATGCTGTAAATTCAACAAAACCATACCGAGTGAAAGAGCATCACTTTTGCTTACTTGTAACTTCGTGACTTACTTTTCACAAGTCTGGTATTTGAAGGAACCTAGCGTATGGGGGGCTGTATCATTATACTTCCACTCTCCTCGCATTCTCTCAATTCCAGGCTCTGGCTGGCAAGCAGTATACTTTTGCTCTTCAAAACATAGGTCGACCCTCAACCAAGCGTTGCGCAAGATATGCCCAGGGAAACAAATGCTCGACGCCGCTTGCAGTGGCATGCCTCTCGTTTCCCAACGAGAGGCAAAAAAAGTGTGTGTTGGAAAGAAATACTATTAGGGCAGCAGCCTTAACGTGGTCGTGGAAGATAATCGCTGTCTAAGCTGCTCATTCCGCGGCTTTGTTTGCGCGCTGTGCCTCTGGCTTCTTCCGCAATCAGCGCTGCTCGCTTGTGTTTCTTGTTTCGGCCCCTGTTCAACTACCAGCTCATGCGCGAGAGAAGCCCTTGTAGGCTAATGGCTTCCGCTTGGTTTGCTTGTAACACGAATGTCACCTGTTGTTAGTGCAAAGCGAGTTTATATGCCAGATAGGCTGCACTGCCACAGGGCTACATATTATACAACGTATTAGGTAAACGTTAGGTATACTATAGATTTAACATGGATACGAAGTGAATTGTCTATTCATGCAAAGTTTGTTTTTGCATTTTTTTTGTCTTTTCAGTGTTTTTTTTCAACCGTACACAAATCCACTTATTATATAATAATCATCAGAATACCCGGATTCCTGCGTACACTGCGAACATGTAATGTTATACTAAAATCATACTTTTTCCTTTTTCGAGAAGGTGAAAGCAATCTATTTAGTGACCTCGCAGTGTAACTGTTTGTGTTACAGCAGTTATTTCAGAACTGTAATTGTATACTTTCTGAAAGCTTTCTTGTTTTTTTTTCCTCGATAGAAACTTGAATTATGAAATGGCAATGTTCAGACAATGCAATTTTTTTTGTGAGACAACTAACGATTAGGTGAGTTGAAAACAGTCAAATATGTCGAATGTTTTCTGCGCGAAACAAATGAGGACTCAGGCAAGGAAGGGACACAGATACCGGAGCTGTTTCAAAACCACAGTTAATTTATCTGAATCAATGAATATTTATCAATCATCAACACACCACATTGTCTAAAAAAACGACTGCTACAGGAATGCAAGTTATGAGGCGAAACTTCTCTGTCAGCTCTTATATACCCATTTCATGTTGTAAACATAGGTAGGTCAATGTCGACATTATAGGTAAAATTATAGCGACGTCCGCACGTAGCTTCCGCCATAAGCACTGAGGGCTGCAATGTAGGGGGTAGTGGTTAGAAGATGAGAAAAGGCACCTAATTTCTGCAGCCTGGTCGCGAGCACGGCGCAGTGCCTATGGCTGCGATGTACGCGAACAAAACTACGTTGTGAGACGCCATAAGCGTTGTAAAAGCCATAAGCGCCGAGGGCTGCGATGTGCGCCAACAAACAAAACTAAGTTGTGAGATGCGACGCAGCTCGTAGGCATACCATTTTCTTTTTCTCGTTGCTTGACTGAGAACACCACATGCACCATTGAAAACGCAGCAGAAACTGCGGTAGGCAAAGCGTGTTCTGCCTACTAAGGCAGAAGACGCTTAAGATTCTACTGTGACTTACTACAGCTGGCCGTACTGTGGCACTGTTTAACCGAGTGATAACGTTAAGAGACGACACAAATTGACGCCTTTTTAAGTGTGAATACACTTTATAAGCGACCCCAAACCATCCATCGCCGTCGGCGGCGTCCGCAGTCTTCTCTCTATCTTTAAAAGAAAGAGGACTTGGCGGGCCGCAGCGCGACGCTCTACCGAATAAGCCACGGACGTGACGCTGATATCGGTGTCAGTAACACGCCTTATACCCCCTCCCCCTTCGCTCGCTCCTCCGCTCTCCTCGCTCGCTGCAGCTGCGCGCGCACCCCTCTCTCTCGCGCGCCCGCCTTCTCTCTCAGTCTCCCGTCGAGAGCGGGTCGTGCGATGGATGTCCCGGAGGCAACGCTACCATCAACAACGAATGCAGTACAACCGAATGACAGCACTGCACCCTTCGTTGGAGGTGACGGTACCGCGGTGGTTTCGCCGACGTTGGAAGACAAGGCGGCGCTGCAAAGGGCTCGTGAGACCGAACGTAAGCGGGCGAAGCGTGCAGCGGATGCCGAACTGTGTGCTCGCGAGGCCGAGTGCAAGCGGGCGAAGCGTGCAGAGGATGCCGAACTTCGCGCTCGCGAGGCCGAGGACAAGCGGGTGAAGCGTGCAGCGGATGGTGAACTGCGCACTCGCGAGGCTGAGATGAGGCGTCAGCATCGAGCCGCGAACGCGGCCCAAGAAGCGGAACGGCAACGCAAGCGTCAGGCGGAGAAGGACGATGAAGGCCGGCGTCAAGACGCCGCTCGCAATCGTCAACGGCGAGTGGACGTTCCCGAAGCCGTTCGAGCTAGTGAACGTGCCGCGCGGGAGAGGGTGCGAGCCCTGGACTTTGCTCGTCCGGACGCGCGTTTCAAACGCGACTTTGTGGATCGCAGCTTCGGTCACAGCTGCGCCGTGTGTGACCGGCTGTGGTTCGATAACAACCTGAGCTGCATTTCCGGCGTGAGGAACGAGACCAACAGGTTGAACGCGTTGCGGGTTCTTTGGAACGAGTTCGGAAGACGGTCGGGCGAACACCTATGCGACGACATGGATGCGCAAGACCCGCGACTGGCTCCCTTCGGTGCGTTCCGGGCGTGTGCGTCTTGCCGAGAGTCCCTGCTAGCCGGGCGGGTTCCGCCCGGCCAGCAGGGGGAGTAAGGTAAAATCCGTTGGCATTCGCCAGTTAGTTAACGTAAACTCCCCCGTGTGATCAAATTGCGATTCCCAGGAACCATTACACCATAAAGGCACCATAGTGTGATTAATAAATATAATAGTGCGAATTAATAAATACCCCTCATAGCATCACCCCATGCATTCGCACTTAACCATGGTCACCCTCGGGGAAATGCTTCGGAGTTTTTTTTTTCAAGACTCCTTCTACAGGCAGTATTCGCTTTCAATACCACTCTTTTTTTTTAATTAGGGCACTAACCCCTGAAGTAGGTGGCTCTGTTCATGAACTCGGGGACTTGACAGCGTATCATTCAATGGCGCTGAAAGGCAGCAACTATATATCTCGAAAGCTGTCCTTACTTTTAGGCTCCACTTGTTCATCATCATGTGATTGGGGCTCTAATTCATGTACACAGGACGAGTGCCTATGCCGCCGTCCGAGGAATGAAGGCACTGAGTGCGTGTCCTGCAGAGAGTCTTGCATTTGGTTCACGGGTTAAAACATGTGGATGGCGGGATCTTTCGTTTTTTTCCCTTAAAAAGCCTGTCGTTCATGTTTTAGGGGCGAAGCTCCTTATGACGTGACTTGTGCGTCCCTCGAAGTACGTAACCACCAGTGGCACATACCCGAAATAGGTATAACATTTGACCTCCAAGATGGTGCTGGTGAGAGATTTCTTCTGTGCGTTGTTTAATAATAAAAAATAGTGCTCAATGTACATGCCAATGGCTGCTAATAGGGAATGAGAGACAGGAGCATTTGGCTTTTAGTCAACGCGCACGCTGCGATCCACATTAGCAGCCATTGGCATGTACATTGAGCACTATCAAACAAGAAAGGGTTGCTACATTATACTCGCTGGGTGTAACCTCCTTAGTTTTAGAAAGGTTTAGCGAGCGTTGAGCCGCAGAGCCATGAATACAATGAACTAGTATATACCATAAATGAATTCGAGGTGGTTAAAGGGGGGAAGCAGATATGAAGCGCGAGCCGTAAGAAATTAAAAGCTGAATCATCTTGTCTCTCATTTCACATTAACAGCCACTGGCATGTACATTGAGCACTATCTGACAGGAAAAGGTTGCTACGTTATACTCGCTGGGCGCAACCTCCTTGGTTTTAGAAAGGTTTAGCGAGCATTGGGCCGCAGTGCCATGAATACAGTGAACTAGTATATACCATGAACTCAAGGTGGTTGAAGGTGGGAAGTAGACCCGAAGCGCAAGCCGTAAGAACGTGTGCGTGTGCCACCTCTCGTTTAGTCCTTGGAATGTCCACAGTCCTTGGAATGTCCACTGAATGACGGTGCTTCAATACGGGGAATATATGATAAAAAGATGCGAGATGGTGGGACTGGGAGTGTTGAATAGATGGACGAACGGACACACAGATAGATGCATATATGGACGCATGAATGGACGCAGGGGCGGATGCTTGAACGAACGCAGGGACGGGCGCACGAACAGACGCATGGACGGTCACACAGACGGACGCATGGACGGACGAATGCTTCGCCCCACTCTCCATCATTCACTCCGTGGATATGCTGCCATTTTTTTGTGTATCTTGAATCTTCTTTGATTCGTTGAACACCAGTTTAGAGCATGCGGCTTCTCTGGGACCACTCCCCTTCAACCCGCTACTAATTGAGCAGTGGAAGCGCGCTGATACCGAAGCAGTATGCTGCACCCCCCACTTTGTCCAGACTGAGGATGACCCGAAAATTCCCTTCCCACCCATCATCGCCTCGGACGCTGTCTTCGAAGGAAGCAACAGAACGAGCGTCTGTGAGTGAGCGTTGTTATTCTATGTGTGACAAGAGGTCAGTCTTCTCTTTTTTACTCGCCATTGTCTATTTCATATAGTGCCGGTTTCATCACCACTTCGGCTGGACGACAGCACTTGTGCTGTGGGCGTTCTAATGGACTATTCTCGTACAATGAGAGCGCATTAGAACCACCGGTGACGACGAAGGCGCCAAGCTATTCGAAGGGGGGGGGGGGGGGGCGTTTATTTCGTCCAGCTTCTGGTTGCGCCTTAGATGGCGGCTTATCCAAGCTATCGTGGCACAGCGCTGCCAAGTAGCACTTCCTCGCTTCTTCGCACCTCACCACGAAGCCTTTTCTCATCTGTTGCTGTGACGTTCTAAAAACGAAGTTGGAGAAGTTGTCGTCTTCGTCACACTCTCCTATCACGCTAATCTCGCTTCGTTCCCGGATGACGCTCTCTCTCTTGGTGCTCTTTATGGCACGCGTCGCCTCTAAGTGCATCTTGCTTGTAGCCCGCACCAGTGTGCCTTCCCTAAGCAGCTGACTTGGGCGCACTCCGACAGATTTGCTCTTTGTGTCCGAGCCTTGTCCGCGTGGACAAATCAGCTAAGCGGTAAGGCAAACGCGCCGCGCAAACTGGAGCGTCTGGCGCGTCCTTGTCAGCAAATCATTGCCTGCGGGTGGTTTCCTTTCTTTTTTCTTTTTTTTTGGGCGAAGCTTCTTAGGGGGCTCTATTGTGTGCACCGCTGAGTTTCCTAAAGTTAACTAGAGAGGATTCTGGCACTGCGATCATCCAGCGACCATGGGATGGGTGGGTAGTACACGGATTTGCTTAGTCTTCATACCGGAAGGCAGCGAATCGCACTTGTGGCTTCGTTTATTGCTGTGTTTCGGTTTTGTTTCGAGAGAAAGAACGAACCCCTTTGATCGTGACCTGATTTTAAAATGTAAGCGTAGAAGATTATGGTGAAGTGTAAACGCTGAATATTTGCTGATTTTTGTTTCGTGAGAAAACAGCTCCAAGCGACACAAACACACACGGAGCCAAAAGTACGAAGATTAGACACATTCGTGATCTACCCATCATTCTCATTCTCGCTCAAGCGCACTGCATTTCAATTCCCATAGACACTAACGCCAGAGTTTTTTCTAGTGTATAATTAAAAAAACCATATGGTGTCCGCAGTCGACCTTTCATGACGATGACGATCACGCTGATGACGATGAAGAACGAACAAGCGCGTTCCAGACTGCACATTCAATTTCTGTCATTACGGCGCAGCCCATGAAATGTACCCACTATACGCCATGAAGGTGACGCTTATGACGTTCACGGTGCATTTCATATGCCTGGATACAACCACCAGGGGAACGTGCACAGACCTCGTCTTTGCCTACTTCAAGCTAGATCCGATACCACAACGCAGCAATAATGAAGGCAAAACGAAATTGGACACTCAACACAACATACCATTTATGACCAGTAAACATTGTTTAGTACTGTATACCTCTTCGTGATTCATCTACACGTGTAAGTGGTCAATGTCACGATTGATTTAACACCGAATGATCCCACTGCTTCACTCATTCACTTCGTGGATATGCTGCAATTTTTTTTTCTTCTGCCTCGCCTTATCAATCTTGTCGCACGCTTGACAGACCACATATGACGTTCAATTTTTGGTGGCGCACGGCATGCAAACTTTCGGTTTCCCTCAGCCGAATTCGTTAATGGTGTAAGTGCTGGTTGGAGCAGCCATTTATTTATAGCAACTTCACAAATGACGCAACGTCGATAAACTTCCAAGGGTACCACACTCGGTGGCATGGGACGTCATTAGTCACCCCTGTGCTTATGCCTTACACCAACTGGCATGCGTATAGACAGTAGAGTGTTTCTGTAACGTTGCACATTGTCTGGCCAGCAAGTATCGCTTGCAACAAAGCAGGAGCCATGATCGCAAAGCGTCGCGATTTTATTTTTCATGATTTCTAAACCAGCCGCCACATGACTGCCAGGGGCCCACATGGAACAACCTAAGACACGTGAAGAACAATGTCTCTCCTTATATGGTGCATTGTGCATAACGGCATATAGGTCCAAACAATCTACCTAATCAAGTTTTGAGGAGAATTGATGCCTGCGTATAGTCATTTTTATTGCTAAAGATTCCATGGTAGCAAGCAGCGTGAATAAGAAGATGAACGCTGAGGAAGACAAGAACAAGCTTTGTACGCTCTGTGTCCTTTCTGCCTTCTTACGTGTCCGTCTTGTTTTTCGTGCTGCTTCCTACCATGGATCCATACCAACTGGCCCAGCTATGATCACTTGTGCTAAGGACTTCCTTAATGTGCGGAATTATGAAAACTCTACCAGATCGATCTCAGTGCCCTGCAGTGGCTGCACGCGCCTGTCCTTTTTAGATGCTAAACAGCTCTTTGACTCACCTGTTTAACGGCTTACGTACGTGCATCCGTACGAACGCGCCACAACGCGTTCCCCTCGCCACAGGTGCTGGGGAGGTGCCAAGTAGGTAACGCCGCAGCTGTGCGTTGACGTCACGATCCCCTCGCGGTGCGCATTGACGTCACTCTCTCCTTCGCCTGCCACTCGTTTCTCAAAGCGCCCGCAGCGGCCGCCTCGTGCGTTCGCCCACAACAACTGCCGCTAATGCCGCTCGCTCCGCCACCGTGACCACCGCTCTCTACACGGCCGACTCGTCGGTTCACGAGCAATAAATCTGACGCACATTAACGTACGCATTGAAACATGTCTGCAAGTGTCACAAGACCTACGCCAGTCATCGCTTCAATCAAATCTTCCAGCGCTCACCACAGCACCCGCGTTAGCGCCGTTGATCCCGTGACGCCACCTGTAACGCCACCCATGCGCAACGCTGCTGTTTCGCATGCCATCAGAGTTCCTTTCGAGATGGTGAGAATTCGTAGTAGAACTGAAGGTCCGCCGGTTACCAGGCTGTCGTGCACGAACGAGAAGTGGCACGTCCGAAAGGAACGCTCTTTAATAGAACAAGTGAATAAACAATTCGCATCATATCTACAGTGTTAATGATGATGAGTGGGGTGAAGCATGTCTCCGTCCCTTCGTGTCTCCGCCCGCCTGTTTGTCTGTGTGTGTATTTTTGTCTGTCTCGCGATGAGAACGAGCCGCCGAGCCCTTCCACTCCACTTCGTCCATCCCCCACCAACCAGGCGACGAGCAAGCGCTGTCAAGGCACTCCGCGCCCGCCTTTCTGCTTCGTCCATGCCTCACCAACGATCCGCCACGTACGGCGACGATCCGGGAGACTGAGAGATAGAGAGGCACTTTTTTCTCGCACACCCAGGCACTGCGCAGCAGTCAATCGGAGAGTAGCAGTACAGCGCCATCTAGAATATTCTTACTCAACTGCAGTTTTTATGTACTTTTATGAGACAACGCGATCCATTACACTGTCCGAGAGATACTGCCTTCCTTTTTTTCCTGTCTCATCTTCTCTCGGTTACGCAAGGTTAGGTTAAGAAGAGCTTCGCCCCTAAAGCTGCCGCTCATCGAGGCATCTCGTGAGGGGCACTCGCGATGATCATTAACGGCCGGTGTAAGTGGGTGAAAATGAAGTTCCAACATCTTCCCGTACCCAGCAGATGGCATCACTCGACTTCCATATGTAGAGTGGCTGTTTAAATGGATAGAAGCAACTGAATAGGGTGGTTTACTTCTGATGTGCCTGCCCAACGATTGCGACTGGAGCAGGGGTTTTTCACGAAGATGTCTGCCCTTGTCGAGGAAAGGTCGCAGATGAGTTAGTTGCCGAGCTCACGGCTTCCTTCCTTACGGCATGTCAGATTTTCCATGAGGTGTCCATATATCTGGTCGCATTCCGTCTCTTGAGGTTTGTCAGCTGATGCTTTGTCGATGTACATAAGATTGATATTTTCGTTCTTCAAGTGACTGTGGCCATCATTGAACATTTCCTTCAGTGTTCCAGGGTCGTCGAATTTCGTAGCAGCTATGAACTTTCGCGTCATTTCAGTCGTAATGTTGCTGCTTGAGTCTTTTTCCCAAAATAGAATCCTTATCAGATTTTGCACGTAGACTTGCCGAATTAACACTGTCTGTGAAAACATCCAAAACAGTGTTTTTCAATCCAGGTTCAAAGTACTATGGCGCTTGAACAGTGGGTGATTGTTCCTGAGAGAGGTAGTGAACCTTCCACAGTCCATCCTAGTTGAGTGTGTACAGCTTTCAGATCTGCACAATTGCTGCACACACTTCTCACCTCCACAGTCACAAAACGCCAGTAATAGTCGGAATCCACGAGAAATGAAACAGTTACCATTTTCTCTTTTTTTTTGGTGAATGGCTCACTTGTCCAATCCAGTGTGCTCCATTTTCTTTTGCACTTCTCTGCCTGGAATTGGAATGTGCTCTCCGCAAACAGCCTCCACTTCCGGAGCTTCGATTGCTAAGGCTTCGTCGTGACCGGACACCGATCGAAGCTTGGCTTGTGGTCGGGCGCGAGATTTGGGACGCACGTTTGTTCTGAATAGCAAAGCGAAGCTTTGACGTCAGCGTGAGAATCTTGTCCCCGTAACTGCTCGCGTCTATCATTTCTCTCTCGATCAGCTCGATGGGCATCTCATCTAGAATGCCATCAGTGGTCTTCGTTAACTGATGGTACATCGCTTCATTTCGATCGATTAAAACGCTGACCTGTGGCGATGGAAGCACTGCTCCCAGTAGGAGGTCTTCCGCTTCTTGTATTATAGCATCCAGTTGCGAGTGGAGGCACTTGCGTCGACGGAGTAGTCGTTCCAAGGTTCAGTTGGCAGAAAGGAACTCTTCACCAAAGGTTTAGGCGTATTTTCGAAGTTCCTGGGTTTTGGCCCCATGCGGTTGACCTCATGGACCCCGCGGTCCATCAGCTACCAGGCTGTCGTGCAGAAGCGAGAGACGGCATGTCTGAAAGGAACACTTTTAAATGGAACAAGTAAAAAAATTGGCCTCGTAGCTGCATCTTTCGCTCCGAATGTCGTCGAAAGGCGATAGTCTTGCGTGCGGAGAGAGTGACGAAAACGTTTATTTGGTGTTCAGTGCGAGAAAATTGCTGAATGCTATTTTGTAAGCGCTGCATTAGAGAGTCTTGATCTGTGTAGCGAAGGCGAACGAGCGCGTCGAGGTACGTTATACACGAGCGCTATCTGGCAGTTATCTTCGAAAACGAAGGAAGGTGTGCGCACCGACAGAGAAAGATGTGCGCTTGTCTCGGAGGCCATAAGGTGTAGAACGCAAAGCGATGGGCAAGTGCCCCCACCGTGTCTTCTTAGCAAAGCGTTGAAAGCACTTGCCTTTTTGACCATCGTGTTGCACTGTCAGCACAGCGCGAATAATGCAATGGTCCTAAGAATTAGTTATGTGTGCCTTTTCTAGTATAAAGTCACACCCACAAAACATTGACGTCTTGTACGCTGCCTCAGATATGTGCAATAATTTTTTTTTTTAAGTGACAGTCACACATATATGAACGCTGAAACTTCAGCAGTATTGGTGGGCTCTGCGGGTGGGGTTGGCCGTTCCGGGTCTCTCTTGGTGCCGTTTGGAATATCGTTACGGTTGAAAAACACACAAATGTGATTTGTGTTTGTACACAAATGTGCAGACAGACAGGCAGACCAAAATTTTTGCGTAGAAGTACCCCAAGAAAGACTATCGTCTTTATAAAAAAAAACTGATGGCTTCGTTCCCGCGAGTGAGCCGCAGCTCACGAGGAGGACTCGCGATGATGATTAACGGCGTCTACTAAGTGGGTGAAGTTTCAACATTCTTCAATTGTGGAAACAATATGAAAAAGGTGTGCGTCACATAACGATGATCCTTTTTCTTTAACTTGTGCTGCGTAATATTTGGTACATCATGTATGTGGGTTTCCAAAAATAAGGCAGCTTCGCCACAGTTATGAGCCTGACGGAAGTACAAAATGAAGCGGCGTTATCTGCTTTTCTTCAGTTCCATTTTTTTTCTCTTTTTCTCCCATCTAGCTGTTATTATTCATACGTATCTTGGTCTCTTTGGCTTTTTCAAAGTTTTTAACTTTCTTTATATTTCTTCCCTGTCTTTCTTACTAACTTTTACTATTTTTGCTTCCACTCTATAGCTCTCTTCATTTATTTCTTTCTGTTTCTTTGTGTCTCTTTCATTCCTCCTCACTTTCTATGTTTACCCTTTGTTTTGCTACATTTATCTTGGTTTTTATGCTAGCCTTTTTTCTTCTATTTTTTCTTTGCCTTTTTTTCCTTTATTTCTTCTCATTTTTGCTTTCTGTTTCTTTCCATGCTACACGTTACTCTCTATATACTCCATTCCTTCTTCCTAAACTACGATGCTTTTTCTCGCCGGCTCGCTATCGACGATTTCCCACAGCTGATTTCCAAGAGCGTTGGGATTGTGGGCGTAATACGAACAGATCAAATTAAAGCATAATAATAATTGTAGGGACTTATCCCAAACCATGATATGATTATTAGAGACGCCGTTGTGAAGAGCTCAGTAAATTTTAATCTTTTGTGGTTGTTTAACGTGCACCTGAATACATGCCTCTACATGCCTCTAGCAACTTCGCCTCCTTCGAAAATGCGGCTGCTACAGCCACGTTCACCAAACGAAAGCAACAAACAAGTGGGGGTATATTCCGCGCGAGTCTCGTGTTTCCTTTCTTTCGTTTCTCTGGCAGTTTGCTCAAGTGATCTTCACAACGGTTACCAAATCGTTCGATTATTTTTTCTTTAAATGGGTGGGAAAAGTAAGTGAGGGGGAGCCGGAGGAGCTGAGATTGGGAGGCCGCCAGCTTCGCTGCTTCTGCAGACTTCGCATGACCATGGAAAGCTTCGCTACATTTCTTTTTTGTGGTTGCTGTTTTCTTAAGCGTTCTTATTTCATGTGGTGTCAAGAAAATAAATACAAAAGACAAAGCTGGAAAGATAGCAGTACACTGCATGTGTCCCAACACGTTTGTTACGTGCCCTGCGAACACCGCTCTTTACTATTGAAGTTTACACAATGTGCAAGCTTCCGATGTAATTGTTCTACGGCTAGAGGTCGGTTCATGTCCCGGAAGTTTTGAATCAATAGCCACCCCTTCCCCACCCCCCCACCCAAAAAAATGTTCTCACATTAAGACAGCAGTAAGCTCCTCTGACGTGTGACGCCTTCGAAGAAATTAGAATGCACTGTTATAAGGGAGCACTGATGCAACCAGCTAGTGCTCGCAGTCTGTGAGGCAAGCTGATTACAGTAAAGGGCCGGCTTTTCGAAATTTTGTTGTTTAAGTCGGCCAAACAAGCTCGCTAGAACTTTTTTCCCGGTCGGAAAACTTATTGTTCTTTACGAATCACCCACCCCTGTATAGTGCCGCCGAATATTTTAGCCTTGTTCACTTTTAACAAACCTCGGACCCACTCTACGCCTGGCTTTTAGGTGTAGCTAAGGGGGGATCTCATACATAGCGTGTGTTCTTGGTGACATTAAGCGAGCATATGATCGTTAGCAGGCCATTTAATCAGTATACAAGACAGGAAACTAATGGGCGCTTAAAGCCACGGAATGCATAGCAAGAGAAATCCAACCTAGGACGGCAGCATGCCAAGTGGGATGATAAAATCCAATATATTTAGAATAAAGCAAAATAAACTCATACGAAATAGGATTAAATGTAGGTCATTGGGAAAGCTTTTGTTTTGAGGTACACATAGACGATGATATTAACGATGATAATAATTTTTCAGAATTTAGAGAAGCTCATTTATTTGTCCATAGAATGCACATTTGAAAAAGAAAAATGTTTTAACATCTTTCTCAGATATCGTTCAAGCTGAAAAATTGATCACCGAGCCCGGATATTCTTCATTGGGTGAGCACGCATCTTGTTTTTGTCTTTTTTGTTTTTCAAAGACTAAAACGTATATTTTACCGCTTTGCCATGAGCTCCTCGAAAGAGTGGCTCCCCTGTATTAAAAAAAAAACCATAGGCATTTATTATTCAGCGCCACTTCCACTGCTCATTATTCTCCATTGCATGTGAATGAGATAAAAGTACAACCATGGTCCTTTACTACTTTCTTTAGACCATGGTAGAAACGAATCTATTGCTATGAAAAACTTTCTTTTCCATTCGTTGCGGACAATGAAACGAGTGTTATTTTTTTTTCTGCAGTATACTTCCCCTTACACTGGCGCAACCAATTTATTTGAAGAACGCAAACGCAAAGGGAAACAAACAGAACATATCACATACAGAGTTGTTCTTCACAATATTGCATTGGAATAAATTCTACTGGGTGAATCATTCAGCTAGCGACTGGACCGGAGATACTGTTCGCCGAGTTCATTTCCTCGCGTGGCAGTCGTCCTTTTGAATTCCGGTGAGACGTTAAAATTCATGGCGACCGCGGACTCTCGAGAAGTGATCGAGAAAAGAAGGGTGCAACTCGCGAGGCCGACCTTCCAGTTAGGCGTCCACAGCGTTGGCAGCAGAAACGCTGAGTCACACTTTTGAAAAAAAAAAACATTACGAATGCATTTAGGCAACGTTTAAAAATTCAAAATTTAGTTCGGAGCCACGCGATGCATAGTCGGGCTTATTTGGGCTGCAAACCACGCCTGCTCCCAGTGATCTGTTCCAACGCTGAGAAGCAGGTTGCCTTTATTGTACAGAAAGCTATCTCCCTTTCAGCGGGCTATCAGGCATAATCTGCTCATTTGTGTGAATCGCAGTGTGGTACTACGTGAGTCACATACGTTAGAGCCCTGTCACGTCTTCGTTAGAGCCAATTGACGTGCACCAGTCGGCATTTAGCACCTTGTAGTTACCTCGAGTAGAGCATTCTGAACGAAGTAAATGAGACCTGAGTTAGTGAGTGCCCTCGGTTGACTTTAAGAGCAGCAGTGAAATGAGAAAGATGACCATTCAAGATGTGAACTAATAGGCCTAATACATGAATTTTCATACACTGACTGCCCACACACATTTCCCTGTGGGGATGCGTGTAGGGCGTACTTTTTGTCAATAATTCTATTTAGGCACGTGTTGAGGAAAAGCTGTATGAATGACACCTGCATGTTTCGCCGACTAGTCTTGACCACCCACGTGATAATTTCGCTCAAGTTTATTTCAATAAGAAAACCAGGCTGTAAAAAACAGTGTCTTCAGTTAATTCTTTTCAAGATAAATGCTCATGGGATTGTAAGATTATCAAATTTGTATAGTTACTTTATTTTATCAATATTAAAACCACGTCCTTCATCAGTCCAATCCCCTATGCTTTGGCATAGGGGATCCTTAAAAGGTGGTTTGCGAAGCTCTGACGTTATTTTATATTTTCCTTTATTTCTTCAGTTCGGCAGTGACCGTCAATGACAGTACAAAACAACACCAGAGGCTTAGCAGGGAGACCCCTTCGGCGCCGCAGAACTGAATTTATTTGTTGACAAAAGCCATTCGACAAGAATAATTTACGAGTAAAGGGTAGCTGTAACTTGATGCCGGATGCAATAGCAGCCCCCACGCATTAGCTCTGAAATGAGCTGTTTTAATATCTGCATTTATATTGATGCTTGCCTATACCAACGCATCTGTGCCTATTTGTAAGTCAAAGCAGAGTCCTTCAATTTTACTGGTCACGAAACTGCTCCGTAACTCAATGGGAGAGCTTCATATGATGCGTTGGGTTGCCGCGCGGTGGCGCCACCATCTCACTGAGGGGATTCGTCGGGCTGGTCGGGCGGCGTTGCGCTGGCTCGAACGACGCTGCGAGTTGTTTGCTTTGTGTGGGAAACGTGCATATCGTGCTGTTGTGATGCGGCGTTAGTGCAGCGACGATGCCGAACACGTGTTGTGTCCCGGGGTGTCGTTCCGGGTACAAGGGCAGAACAGAAAAAGTTTCCTTGTTCTGTTTACCCAGTGACGGCGTGCTGCGCGAGAAATGAAAGCGCTTATTTCCAAGGCAAGAAACGGGTGACTTTTGCTCGACTCTAAGTATGTGAGAGTGTGCGAGAAGCATTTCGATGACAGTGACATCGTCCGCGCAGATGAATTTGTGGTGAATGGCGAAAAAGTGTCACTTCCGCGCGACAAGCCCCTTCTGAAGCCTTGTGCCATTCCAAGGAAGTTTGACGGCTTGCCAGCGTATTTGACGAAGCCGAAGCAGCGGTCACGGACCCTGACAAGAAGGTCCCCAGCGAAGCGACGTCGTGAGTCGTCCTCATGTGCCCGTAAAAGAGAAGTTCACGCCAGACCAGACACATCGGGTGCCGCGTCGTGTGATGAAGGTGAGTTTACGTCCAATGTTGTTTTAACTTTCTTGCCCGTGCAGTGATTATATCGGTGAAATTTCGAAGGAGTGTGTGAGCTGAAAATGCGCTATTTGAAACGGTTTTTGAAATAGTTTTGCAGATCTTGCACTGCCCACAGATCTTGTCGGCGAGGGGCCAACGCGCACTTCGGACTCGGCGTGCCAGACAGATGAATTTACCAGCCCTCTCGCCGAGGTTAAACTGCTGAAGTGCCAACTTCGGGCAACGAAACAACAGCTGACCTTGTGTCTGACGAAATTGGCCAAGATGAGAGTGCAAGCGAGCAAGCACAGAAAACACAATAAATTTTTTTACGCTGCACCATGCTCTTTTGTCTCCCTTCATAATATTGAAATTTATTTTTGTAGCATGTGATAAAAGTTTGCGCTTCCTTTTTTGCAAGGATTGAAAAGCGGGTTCGCGGAAAGACACACAGTGCAACATACATCATTTCGTATTTTGATCCTTTCCCTTTATGCGGCGCTTTTAAAAGTTACTGTACCACCTCATTGTAAAGAGAATATTACTGGGGTATCTGGGTGCTCAGCGCATTCCAGAGCACTCAACAGATTCAATAAAGCCTACTCTGAAGGACGCGTACCTGCTTCTTTTTAGTTTTTTTTTTTTTCGTTGCATTATTGATAGGCCCGCAGCAGTCCGCAGCTACGGAGCTACCGTATGTATTGTGGTTACAAAGTTTTTTTGAAGGAAACAAACAAAAGATATTTTAAAATCGGTAAACACGGCGCAGCGCTTGCGCCCAAAGACGCGAAAGCAGTTGCCGTCCGTGGCCGAGGTCTGCGGCAATTTATTCGAAAAAATGAAACCCCATTGGAGGCAGGTGGTATACACAATAATTGGGCGATTCATCGCTAACAACTACGAAAAGAAAAAAAGAAACCCAGCGCGCAGAGACCAGAAGCAGCGAGCGTTTTCATGCCAAAAGCTGGCAAATATGCCGCACGCGCGGCGGCTGGATCCCCTCAGTGCGACGGTGGCGCCAGTAGTGGCGCCCGCGGACCCTATATGAAACTAGCGCCGAAGTTTCGTGACCAGTAAAGCATTGAAGGACTCTGGTCAAAGTAAGCAAAATATCTCTTTGGTCATGCCATGAATCCAGCTTCATTTTTTTTTATCCGTCGCTGTTGATTCACTCAGGAGAAACCGCGAATGTCATTACAAGCCGAAAACGTGTTCATGACAACTTGCTCGGCCGCTAAAACAACCTGCATGCTGTTGCAATAAAGGAGTTCGTGGTCGGGAATACGGTGTTGTGGGGACCATCACTGAAGAACGACAATTCTTAGCACAACAGCGACACGACCTTTCGCGACTTCTCATTAGAGACAACGTGTACCGGGAAGGTCAATGTAAGATTCCGCCTTTTCGTTTTCTGCACATCTCAGACCACAGATGTACGCCCCATTTGCTTTGTACCTTCCTCCTGTTTTTCCACTCGCAACACGCGTGCTTCGAATAGTCTTTTTCTACAGGGACTTACTTATATCTATACAACGGCTTTATTTACCGACCACTTCCCTCACGCTAATTCGGTCAGCTACTACGCATGGCCCAGGACAATAATAACTAGTGTGAGAAAAGAAACGAGCAAAGAGCCTGTAAGTGAACTTTTTACCCAACGCGAATTCACTCTTACAAACATCGATGGCTACTAGCATTCGAATTAGGTGGCCTTCGAGGTTGAACGGTTTGATTTGGTCAGACAGCCCTCATTCTCAACATTCAACATTGTCTATTAGCATGAAAAAATACAAAACTTTCCTGTGGAAGGCACAGACTAAAGATTAAAAGCTTGACGAGGTCTCACTCCTTAATACTTACAACAGTAAGCATATACATTTACACACCAGTAATACACCTGTACACATCGGTTACATATTTCGCACGCATTTTCCACGTTTCATTGTCAGAAGACACTGCATGACAAGCCATAGTATATTTATCCTATATATTCAAAGTGATCATCACATGGTGGTTTTGGGACGTTAAACCCCACAAATCAATCAATCAATATTCAAAGTGATCAAACATTACGAGCTTGAATTCTTGGCATATACGAAAAAAAGCCCGCGTGTTAAAACACGCTTCGTTCCACATAATATACATTCAGATTACACTCAGTACTGAGAACAAAAGCACTGTCTGAACGAATCCCGCTTTAGAATCACGGAACCAAATCATCGTTTCGTATCTGCTATGATGCTCACGTTTGGAATGGCCCCGGAGACTAGTTCAAAGGTGATTACAGGCTGTGGTAAAGAGCCAAGGATCAAGTGTTCTCCGTGAGAGCTGTGCTGAAATACTATGTATGGCTGGTGTCAGGGATAGTTAATGGTGGAAGTCGTAGCACAAAAAAGCACGAACAGAAGAAAGTGGTAACTTCTAGCAAAGTGTTCATTAAACAGAAGTGGAATATAGACATTCACCTCTTCGCCGTAAGGGACCTGGCGGGGCCGAATCGAATGAAAGGACATTTGTGGGGTGGAAGCACAATGGCGAGTTGAGTGCGCTCACGCCTTTATAGTCGCGGCACCGCGTTTTGTTTAAGAACGAAAGCGCTTTTTCCGTTAGGTCAATAGAAGCATTGCTGGTACAAGGAGCTCCCGCTTTCGCGATTTCGACAACCTCATTGGTCTTGTGGATTTTCTTACTGTTACTAGTGTCCATTACTATGCAGTTATCAAATGAAAGTGCTCAACCACAAGTCATGCAATGCTGATTGTGTAATGGTTTTTAATGCTGCATGATGTTATTTAATCAACTCATTACAATGGCAACAATTGCAAAAGCTCTCTTCTGGTTTGACTTTACACCCTTTGCGAGCAAGTGTTTTTTCATGGTGCCTCTGTGTTCTTAATAGAGATTATTAAAAATTACTGGCTGATTTTTCTGCTTTTGCTCTGTATTTTCATTGGTTTAGGTCCCTTCGTAAAACCATGATCATTACACCAGTAACCCTGGTTTTGTTGATGAGTGAAGGTTTGCTAGACAGGCGCTACATAGATGGCTACAATTACGTCCATTCCAGCCATTCCGAGTGCAGGCAAAAAGAAGCAATTGACATAACCAGAACTTTTCTACAACTTTCATTAGAACGCTTAGCGCATTTTTTTTCTTTCCGTTCTTTTTTATATATCTACAGCACTTGAATTGCTCAGTGTATGGAGCATAATTTATAGGTATACATTTGTCCATTACATTTGGATTGTGTGTAGGTGTGCGTGCAAATGTGTGCGTGCGAATGCGTGTGTGTGTGTGTGTGCATGCGTGTGCGCGTGCGTGCACACACCCGTACTCGCAGCGAAATAACTGTCTGCGTCACACTGAATGCTTCACGCAGCATAGTGCGCCAAGATATTGAACTTCTAGTTACCGTGATGACAGCTGCACGAGCAGTTACCAGAATTCCTGACCCGCTGCCATGAGGCGCAACAGAACGCTGGTTGTATTGCGCGTGACAATTTCGTTTCTTTTTTTTCTTTTTGTCTTTGTTTTTTACACATCCAGTTAGTTTTTTTTTTCGCGAAATTGGCACTAGAAAGATGCTTTTAAAAGAAAGTTCAGCTGTGTGAGGAGAGCTTGGCTGTAAAGTTTTTCCTGTTACAAATAAAGGAAGAAAAGGGGGCGGTGGGCAAGAGCGAGAGCCAAGAGCGCTAGCTCGTGTTATTCTGTTACATTCGATGCAGCCACACAATCGAGTAAGGGTCTCCTCTTCGTTGTCCACACTCGAACCAGGACACCCCCTGTGTAAGAACCATGTTAGTGTCATCAACGCTCGCTATTATTCAGCTATTTTAAATAAGGGTAGCTGATTTTTTTTTTTTGCACGAGCCTTTGGCTGACGTGCGGATTACGTGTAACATGGGTTAGTGCCTTTGTGTAAAAAAAAAATGAAACCGCCAGACCTGCGTGGAATGTACAGCACAGTCATCGCGGAAGGTAAAAGAGTGGCCTTTCTTGAGCCTTTTTTGGGAAACCAAAAAGCACACTTGCAGGACAGTGTGCTCAATCGTAACAGCGGAGAAGCGTGGTACCCACTACACTACTTTAAAGCGTTATGTGCGTTTTGTTATTTTCCACGAGTGATGACAATGAAATATTATGTCCGAGGAGGAGGAGGAGGAAGAAAGTTTAGGCGGAAAGACAGGGAGGTTAGCCAGTTCTTAGACCGGCTGGCTACCCTGTGCTGGGGAAAGGGGTAAGGGGAATGATAGATGTTAAAAAGAAATGCTGCGAAGAGAAGTAGAAATTAAAAAAAAAATGCGACAGAGGAAAGGCAACATCAAAGAGTATAAGACACTAAAGTCTGTCTCTGAGGCCAGTTGTCCGCAAAAAGCGCAGCAAAGCTTTCAAAGCCTTCTGGGCTGAGGATGGGCTTGGCCAATGACCCAGAATCCTTTGTTCCGACAAAGGCCGATTGTCTAGTCTATCCAGAGCTGCAGTGAGTTCTTGTCTTTGCACGTTGAAATAGGTGCACTCACACAGAAGGTGCGCGATGGTTTCTTCGCAACTGCAGTAAGTGCATGTAGGAGAGCTGGCCATCCCGATGAGATAAGAGTATGCGTTCGTGAAGGCCACTCCAAGCCACAGGCGGCATAGAAGAGTCTCCTCAGCTCGAGATATCCTTGGGGGAAGACGAAGCTGCAGATCAGGATCCAAGTTATGCAGGCGCGCGTTTGTGAAGTCTGTCGAGTTACACTGTACCAGTGTGAGGTCACGTGCAAGCGATCGAAGTCTTGTAGCTGCGTCGGTTCTTGAGAACGGGATGGCTGTGTATTGGGTACCATCGTGTGCAGATCTAGCGGCCTCATCTGCGCGGTCATTGCCATATATGCCGCAATGACCTGGTATCCACTGATACCAGGTCATTATGTCCGAACATTTCGTTATGGTTTCGAAGCGCTCAGCAACCCACTCGGCGCAATTCACATTGTGTGATTCGGTCTGTTACACATATAAACGTGATTTCTTTACGAACATGAAGTGGACAAAGTGTCAGTTTGCAAAAGAATTTCAAACACTGGGTATATTATGTGGTAGAATAACGTGCTACCACGCCGAGGGCTCAGCAGCGTACTCCATTCTTTCATGGGTGGGGGTACTTGTATATGATGGAAAGATGCCAGATGGTGGTACTTGGAGTGTTCTCTATATAGACTGGCGGATGGACAGACGTACAGACAGACGGACGGACGCTCAGACAGATGGACAGACGGGGCTGGGATGATTCATGGTTTTCTGATAACACCCTTCGAAACTTCGCCCCACTCATCATCACTCACTCCGTGGATATGCTCTGAATTGTTTTGTCGTTACTGTGAACTTGTGAAACAATTTAGGGCAAGGTTGTTGTTGTTGTTGTTGTTTTAACTGTTTTGCTGTGGAGAGGTTGAGGAGCCTATTGCCTCGGCTACTCCATATCACAGAGTTCTGCAGCGAAAAATAAAATAATAACACAGAACGGTACCCAAAAATTAACAATACGGAAAAGGAGAAAAAAAAACACATAATAGCACACTGAAACCAGTTCAAATAACATGTCAATACACAGTTTTCTTCACGCAGTTCACTCAGTCATAAACTACTTTCACGCACACCTTACTACTCTAATGCCAGTATATACATGACCACACTTTACATAATACTCATTTCCGGCTGTCAGTCATAGGCGCTTGTCCAGTCCGGTCTCCACTAAAAAGTCTGTCAGGAAGATTATTGCCTTTTTCTGAAGATGCATCTCAGGCCATGGTCCAAGTAGTTTCTTTATTGTGAGGGGCCGTCTGTCCAAACTTGCTAATTTGTTCTTTAATTTTTCTCTTTCTTTCGCGTATTTAATGCACTCCAAAAGAATATGGCGAACATTTTCTTCTGCATGACCACAATGGCATTCCGGTGAGTTGGATCGATGTATCTTGTGCAGGAAGCTGTTTGTGTATGCTACTTCCAATCTAAGTCGGTGGATCAATGTCTCTAGGTGTCGTGGAAGGTCTGTCGCTATGGAAAATTTTCTGTGTGGATCAACTTCATAAAGTACCGTTTCCTTTGATTTAGGGCTCTCAAACCACTTCTCCATCGAACAATGGTTAGCCCCTTGCGATATAAAATGACGAATATCCGTCCCAGATATAGGGATTGTGCAATCCCGTCCTTCCTTCAATGCTTTCTTCGCGAGACTATCAGCATCTTCATTTCCCTTTATTCCAATGTGGCTGGGTATCCATTGGAATACGATGTTGTGACCCTGCGATGAGGCATATTCCACAGTTTCTGCGATACATTGTGGTATTTCACCATTTCTGTAAGGTGATCTCACATTTCTGATTAGCTGAAGAGCAGGTTTGCTATCAGTGCATATCACCCATTTTCGTGGATCTGGATTCTCGCAGATAAGCTTAACTGCTTCAAAGATAGCCACCAATTCTGCTGTCGTCGATGAAGATTTGTGCGATAATTTGTTCATCTTCTTTTCCGGAATTTCGGGTATAAAGACCGCACAGGCTGACGCTTCTTCTGTGCATGATCCATCTGTATATATCTTCGTTTTTTTCATTATGCATTACATGAAGCTGATGAAGTACCAACTGTGCCGCTACTAGAGGTGCCATGGCTGCTTTCTTCTCTATGCCGTCTATTTCACGGATAACGTTCAGAAGTGGCAGCGTCCAAGGTGGTTTTGAAGGTTTCCATTGTTTAAATTCTGGTACTACTGCTTGAAATGATGATATAGTATCCTGTAGTCTCGTTGCCGTTCTTTGTGTTAGTGCACCAGATAAAAAATGACTTTCATGTTGCGTGAAAATTCTAAATAAATTTCGAGATGTTTCTTTAGTTCGCAGTACTGCCAAAGGTGGCTCTCGAGCCTCCGCATACACTAAATCACTGGAAGTTGACCGTGGTAAACCCAGACATACCCTCAAGCTCCTTGCCAATAACAAGTGAAGTCTCCTTTCGGTGGAGGCTGGGAGTCCGTGCAGCAGGGGCAGTGAGTAAGTTACGATGGGGCGTATCCAGGCAACATGTAGGGCTAATAACGACTCTGCAGTACCACCCCATTTGGCCCCGCAGAGATGCCGGAGGATTCGAATGGCCTGATTCACTTTTTGTTCCAGGGACTGGACATGAGGCGACCATGTTAGTCTCCGGTCTAAAATTACTCCCAAGAATTTATGAGTTTTAACCATTTTAATAGGCTGATTTTGCAGAATAATCTGGAAATTTCCAGGTCTTTTCAATGTAAACGGAAGTATGGCTGTTTTGGCCAGACTCAGTGCCATACCTCTTTGTTTTAGAAAATGGTCTACATTATCCAATCCTTCTTGTAGAGTTTGTTGTATATCCAAAAACGATGGACCAGACGTCCATATACTTATATCATCAGCATATACTGAACATCTGATGTTGGGTGGAAGATTATACGGGAGCTGCGCCATGACTGCATTAAAGAGAGTAGGGCTTAGTACGCTGCCCTGTGGCACTCCTTGGTTGACGACATGTTCTGACGTTGGGCCCTCCTGCGTAACTACAAAAATTTTCCGGTGCTTCAGGAAGTCAGCGATCCAACGCAGTATCTTGCCCTTGAATCCCTGTAACGCCAGGCCTTCCAGAACGTGAACGTGACTCACTGTGTCGTATGCTCGGTGGACATCAAGGAGTACAGCGACAGTGATGTTTCCTTGCGTTCGTTGGTTTTCCACATCTGTGACCAAATCCAGAATGCAGTCCATTGTGCATCTACCTCTTCTGAAGCCGGCTATGCTTTCTGGTAGTAGTTTTTTCATGTCTTGCCACCATAAAATTCGTTCATTGATCATTTTTTCCATCACTTTTGAAAAACAACTTGTCAAACTAACCGGCCTAAACGAGTCCAACTGCATAGGGCTCTTCCCTGGCTTTAGCAACGGTACTACTTTTGATATCTTCCAACTTTCCGGAACTTTTTCTTCTTGCCAAATTTTATTATAGATGTCCAACAGGTGTGATTTTCCTTTTTTGCACAAATTAGCAAGAGCAGCGTATGTAACTCCATCTGTTCCTGGTGAACTTGTTCGTTTTACTGAAGACAACACATATTGAAGCTCCTCTGGTGTGAAGCTGTCATCCAGATCTGTTGAACTGATCGCAGAGGACTTTGTTACAACCGCCGAAGCTGATTCTGCTGAGGATTTATATTCGCTCGTTTGGGCGGTCTCTCCATTTCTCAGTATAAGATCGCAAAATTCTTCGGCAATCACCCGTTCGCTAACTCCTCGAGACAGCGCTAGAGCCTGTAGTGGTCTCGAGTGGACTACTGGCTGTCGGAGGGCAAGGTAAAAATAGGCTTTCCGTTATATGAAGTGCTTATGTTGGGAATAGCGTTAATGTTCAGATGAGACGCAATACATCAGCAACGCACGGGTGCGTTTATATAGCAAAAGTTCGCACTTTTCTTTTATATCTATACGAACCCATTCTTTTAGTCTGTGTGCTATTGAACGTTTTTCAGCTCACTAGAGCAAAGCTAGCACTCTCCTGCCTTTCTTCATTCCCTGATAAAAATTGTATTCAAGTTTAGGCGCTGAGTGTGTCCTCGGTCTATCCATCTATAGGCTGGTGATCTCGTGTGCAGCGATGTAAAAGGCGCGAAAGAACTGTCCAGTTCACTTGCGCCATGATCACTTCATCTTACTTAGCTGAAGAAGAACTAATCACCTTGGATAGAGTGAGATTCGGAGGCTTTGTTCCCTCAAAAATTAAACCGACTAATAAAAAAACTGCGTATGAACTGCCCGAGTTCCAGGAAGTGGTGTGATTAACTTAAGCCTGAATTAACGGTGGCAGAACTTCCCTCTCCCGGATGTGTGGATTTGCGAGGCTTGGTTGCTTTTCTCTCTTCTTCACGCCAGTGCTGTGTTTGCATTTATTCTCAGTGAATCTGAGTTACTGTAAGAGTCCCGCCTAAGTTTGTAGCTCATAAGTTATGAGTTGCACTCCTGCCTCTCAGTGCCGGTCAGTGCGTTTATGGAAATTACGGTCCGATCCTCTCCATATTTCTTCTCGCTGGCCTGTTCTAGCTGTAATAATTTAGGTGTGCATGTTAGCCACGCTACAAATGGTGGGCTATCCTCTCGCGTTTTTTTTTTCTTTCACGCTGTTTCTTTTGTTTATCTATGCGCGAGTACAATGGGGAGAGCGATGCGTGAACTATATTGTTTCAAATCATTCAAAAAAAAGAGCTGTTAACCTTAACTAAGTTGTTTTCTGATAAAAGTAGAGCAATATATCTTACTTAGCGCCGCCCGCTTAAGGAATTATTAACGCTATATTGTACTACGAAAGTAGCTGACGTGATTTTATATTGATGGGATTTTTGACCGTTACAACGTTTCTGGCGAAATGCACACTTGATGATATTAAACTACGCTGAACATACAGTCATGCTCTGTATGAGCTGCGGCACGCTGTTCAAAATGGTGTCAGCAATAAAATTCGGCATGGAGAAAATTCTGCTGAATTAAACTTTCTGTTAGCCAGTTTCGCTGTTCTGGCTTAAGGTCACTTTAACCACAGTCAGCAGGTCATATCGAGCGTGACTGTACACTTTTAGTCGGTTGGCGGCTTAATGATGGCTAAATCTGGGAAACCAGACGAAAATGTCTGTTTGTTTTTTTTTCACTCTATCTAGCACCTTAAGCGAGACATCATTAGGAGTGTACTGATAAGAAAAGCACCACATTATTGTGCGCAATATCCACACTTCGCAGATATCCACACTTCACAGATCACACCAGTTCACTAACATATTGTTGCCGACCAGTGGTCGGGAACAAGACGTTAGTGAAAGGAATGATATATATATATATATATATATATATATATATATATATATATATATATATATATATATATATATATATATATATATATATATATATATATATATATATATATATATATATATATGTGTGTGTGTGTGTGTGTGTGTGTGTGTGTGTGTGTGTGTGTGTGTGTGTGTGTGACGCAAGAGACGGGATGGCTGTACGATAACCATTTATTTGTTTTCCTCCTTCTCTACCATTCCACCACACCGTTCTCGTGTGGTTCGTCACACGCTTAGCCCCTCCCCCGAGAGAGACGTAGATGCAGGGGCGGATGATATCGTTTAAGTCTCCCGACATGGACGATGTCAGTCTGGCGACCGAGTGGAGCCACGCTTCGGTTGATCTCGTAGTTAACTGCCTAAATCTTGCGTATGATCGTATAGGGTCCTTCCATGATTGCGCTGAGTTTGCCGCGGTTCGGGTGCCAGGGTGTTTCATATAGAACAAAGTCTCCCACTTGAAGCTCTAATGGAAGGAACTTCTTGTCATATATGATCTTGTTTTTCTCGTGATATGCTACTGAATTGTGGACTGCGTTTGTACGAGCTTCCTGCATATTTTCAGTAACGCCTGAAAGAAGAGAGGGATACGATGGTGTGCCATACATAAGAAAGCAGGGTGGGTAGCCTGTGACTTCGTGAGATGTTCTATTGTACTCGTCGATAACGTCCGAGGGGAGACGCGGCCACGGTTTTCGGGGTTCGTCGTTGATCTTGCATCGGAGGCGAGTAACGATCGTCTGATTAGTGCGCTCGTTTAGGCCATTACACTGCGGACGTTGTGAGTTTGTTAAAAGCTGATGAGTATTGTTGTGCTTCAGGAACTGCTTAAATTTGCCGGCAGTGAATCCTGTGCCGTGGTCGGAAAGGAACTTTCGCGGCTTTCCAGCAGCGAAGATACTCTTCAGGCAAGAGATGTACGCGTCGCAAGTCTCATTATTGTGTGCGAAAGCCCAGACATAACGGGTGGCATCATCAACGGCTAAGTGAATTAATCTTTTGGATGAGCCGTAGTTGCCAAAAACTCCGATAGTGTCCATGGCCAGAAGATCAAATGATTGTTCCACTGGTGGCAAAGACTCCAAGGAACCAAATCGCTTGGTCTTCGGTTTTTTGCAGCGCTGGCAAGTATCGCAGTGGCGTATGTACTCGCTCACGTCGGTGATGATGTCGGGCCAATAGTACTGTGGAGAGAGAAGCCGCAACGTCTTCTTTACCCTGACATGACCGAAAGCGTCATGAGCTTTTTGGAGAAGATCGGAGGGCAAAAGGCACATATACTTTTCGTATTTCTCTGCGTGTCACTATACTCAGTCCGTTCTCAATGGTATGCTTTCCGGGTGGTTTGTCGTTGTGATGCTCTCGCAGTTGCTCAGCAGATAGGAGTTGAACTACCGGGCTTCGAGATAGTGCATCAGCTTCAATGTTGTCAATGCCCTTTTGGTGTTTGATGTTCTCGTCGTAGTTTCAAAGACCACCGGAAAAGTCGGCCTCAGGGATTCTTGATGCTTTTAAGCCATTGCAACGCGCGTGATCTGTGATCACAGTGAAATGTTTCCCGTGTAGATAGCAGTGCCATTTATCGATGGCGTCAATAATTGCCAAACATTCGAGTTCTGTCATGTCGTAATTGATTTCGTGTTTTAGTAACTTCCGTGAATGGTATGCAATTGGGTGTTCTCTACCTTCATCATCAGCCTGCTTCAAGACGGCGCCGATACCTCTGTTGGATGCATCGCAGTATAGCACACAAGGCTTAGTGGCATCGTAGATGTTAAGGATCGGCTCTTCTGTCACGCATTTCTTGAGCTGAGTGAAAGCCAGTTCACACTCCGCATCCCAGTTCCAGGTGGCGTCTTTGCTGAGCAGGCGCGTCAGTGGGTGAGCGATTTGACTGAAGTGGTCGATGTATCGCCGGTAAACATTGACAGTGCCGAGAAAACGCTGCAATTCTTTAGGGCGTGATGGTGTCGGAAACCGTAGGATTGCGTCCACGTTGCTTTGCTTTGGAGTGATGGTGCCATGCGAAACCTTGTGTCCCAGGTACTCAATTGAGGTTCGAGCGAATTGACCTTTCTTTAATTTCAGCTTGACGCCTTCGCTTTTGATAGCTTTCAAAACGCCCTCCAGATGTCTCAGGTGGTCTGGAAACGTGTCAGAGTAAACAACAATGTCATCGAAGTAATTCATGACGTTCTGCAAACGGTGTTTTGCCAATATGAATTTGACAGCCCGTTCGAAGGTGGCCGGAGCATTCCGTAGGCCAAAAGGCATGACGAGCCACTCGTAGTGACCGGTACGTGTGACAAACGCCGTTTTCGGAATGTCATCAGGGCGAATCTTCACGTGCCAGTAACCTGACGTTATGTCTAATGCCGAGAAGAACGTATATATTTCCCCAGATAATCGAGAGCGTCATCGATACGAGGGATGGGCTGATAATCAGGCACCGTCAATTCGTTCAGCTTGCGGTAGTCGATGCAGAAGCGCGTGCGTTCTTCCCCTTTTTTCTCTGCCAGAAGTGCTGGAGCAGCGTATGGAGAGGTAGATAGTCGTATGACACCTGGCAAAGACGCGCCCATGTTAGCCGTGGTGTGGTTTTGTGTACGAGAATGGAGGATGTATTTCCCTTGGCGTAGAGTCATGGTGTCAAGGTCCAGCGACAAGTTAAAGAGGCAAGCACTATCCAAGCCAAGAAGTAAGTTGCTCTTCATGCCTTGTAGAACATGAGCCTGAATTTCTCTTGTCACTTTTCCTATCTGTACCTTTAGTTTAACGTGACCCAAAGTTTTGGTAGATGATGTGACTTGTTGAACTGAGATGCATGAATTCCTCATTATTTGCAGGTGAAGTGCCTTCAGCACCATTTCGCTGATGCAGGTAATCGTAGCTCCGGTATCAAGTGTAGCGCTGACAGGGTACCCGTTAATGAGGGTATCAAACTAAATACATGAACTGTGGGTCACCCTCCTCGTTTTCCTGGTTGGTGGAGAGGGCGGAAATGCTTGCGCATCGTGGGCATTCATTATGCCAGTGCATTTGTCGGGGTAAGCCATCCATCGCGCAGTGTTTGCACTCACGCACGGGTGTTCGTACCGGGGAATTACGTGGACGCTGACTAGTTCCGTCACTTGTTACGCTAATCTGTGTAATCTGAGCTGGTGGCAAGCGATGTAACTTCACTCTCTGCATGGTTGACTCTACACGAAGTGCAGCTGTAAGCCATGCCTCTGGTGTAGACGAGGTAAGCCCAGCAAGCGCAATCTTCATATGCGCAGGAAAGCCGTCGATGAGCCCTGATATAAGGTGCGTGTCCTTTAGGTCGGCGAGGCGTCCGAGAGACATTTTTTTCATTATAGTATTCCTTCAAGCTTTGGCCTGTTCGCAACCGGCAATCAATGAATTGGCGAAAAGGATCCGCGACGCCGCTCGTAAAGTGTTCCTTCATGCGTTCACATAAGCTCTCCCAAGACGCGTCTGTGTCGAAAACCTCGGTGAGAAACCATCGGAAAGCCACACCTTCAAGGTAATCGGAGAAGTAGCACAGCTTGTCTCGCTCCGTCCATGCTGCGGCCGCAGTCCTCACCTCAATGAGCCGGAGCCACTTGTCAAAGGGGACGTCCGTATATGCTCCCGAGTACTTCGGGATGTTGATGACTTTCTTGGATGTGGCCATGATGAAGGGCACGGCAGAACCTGTCGACTAGTGTGACGCAGGAGACGTTGTTGTTGTTGTTGTTCTCCTATTGTAAGCGGCGCATACCCACTGTGGGGGATTGGCCAAGAATCGAGTGGTTTCAAAATTTACTGTTCAGATTTTGAATGATGAAGGTTTAACAGAAAGATTACCGATAGGCTAGGAAAGTGTGTTGCTTAATGTAATGCATGCAAATATTTACATAAACGAATTTATTCTTAGAATAGAGCAATAATATGATTTTAATGTATATAATTATGTGAACCTGTTAGGATAATGAAACTGGTTAATTAGTCAACCTATTAGTTTCATCAATATAATCCCGGACGGCCGCGCATGCTGTCGCATTAGAGAAACCAGAAATGGAAGCTCCAAAAGACAAAACGACAGGCAGAGATAAGTCCATACCAATACCACGTAAAGGTATTTCTAATAGGGTTTTTCGTAATGTGTTAAACCGCCTGCAGGTCAAAAAGAAATGGTCTTTTGTTTCCAGTTCATCACAGAATGCACACAGTGGCGAAGGTGCCTGAGCAGACCTGTGTTTATAGAAATTTGGATTTGGTACCCGGCAACGCAGCCTTGTGATAGCTACTTCTTGTTTTCGAGTGCGGCAAAAGTCTCTTCGCCAGGGATATAATAAATGGCAATATTCTGTAGAGTTTGTTAGTGCTGAACCTTTAAAGACTTGCATAAGCGTACGTCTGCGGAATCGAGCAGCAGTCACATAAGCGGATGATGGACAGAGTGGTAGAATTGGTTCGCTGATTGACGACTTAGCTAAGGAATCGGCTATTTCATTTAGAAACAAACCTTTATGTCCAGGCACCCAAACTAATCGTACTTTACTCAAATGCGCAGGTACTAGAGCACGGAACGCCTTTGTTACTTGATTATCAGCACCAACAAAAAGTGCCGCACAGAGATATAGCGAATCTGTTATTATGACAGCTGATGTAATTTCTGTATCTAACTTGCGTAAGGCGAGCACCACTGCCAGAAACTCAGCCACAAAAACGGGTATGAAAGCGGGTAGTCGAAGGGAATAAATCCAATTTAAAATCGGGCTGAAAATACCAACCCCTGACTTTTCATCGTATTGTGATGCGTCTGTACCAATAATAACGTTCGTTGTAATACGGCGCAGGTGATATTGTAGTAAACCATCCAAAATATTATGGGGAAGTAATTTGGCATTATTAGGAAAAATGTCGTCGAACTGAATTTCCACCGGGGCCAAATTATCATGACTCGGCATGATGTCGCTTATACTTACGTTTAGAGGCTCCAGTAAATTTTGCACAAATATAATTTGTGTTGTATGAAATCGCGGCCATCTAGCAGAAAAAAAATGATTCCGGGGTGGAAATAAAGGCTGTTTCTGAATGTCGTAATGGTGATTCATAAATTCTTAAGAATGTCTGAACAGTCAGAAGGCGAATTCTACAAAAAAGCGGAGGGACCCGCGATTCGAGATACAACACATTATTGGCAACTGTTTTGGGAAGGCCAAGGCATAAGCGCAAAGCTTCTTTTTCCAGAAGAATTAGAGGCCGCAACTTGTAAGCTGGAACTCCAGAGAAAAATACACATCCAAATTCCAAAATGGGACGAACGTACATGTGATATATCATTACCAATGTGTCTCTTCTCATACCTATGCGGTAGTTGCTTAGCCTACGTAATATGCCGATGGCCCGCACTCCTTTTCCGGCGATATATTCGATATGAGGTCGCCAGTTAAGCGACGTGTGATAAATTACTCCAAGGTATCTAACAGATTCCAGCTGTGGTATGTCCTCATGGTGGTAAGACAGAGAGATGTTCACAGGGTATTGCAGCGGAAAAACAAGGAGGGCACATTTACTCGGATTAAGTAAAAAGCTGTTGCCATCGAGCCAGCTCTCCAATATATTAAGGTAAGTCTGCAGCCGTTCATATAAGGTCTGAATGTTATCTGCCATTGCAAAAAATGCGATATCGTCTGCATAAACATAAGCTGTTATATCCTGTTTACGTGGAATGGTGCTCATTAGTAAATTAAATAGCACCGGGGAAAGCACCAAGCCTTGCGGTACTCCTCTCGTTTGGGTATGAGTAGATGATGAAAACCCATCTTTAAAACAATAAAATTTTCTGTCTGCAAGAAAATTGTGAACCCATGCTACTATGTATGATGGAAAATCAAGGTATTCTAATTGATCTATCAAAATATAGTGCTCCACGGTATCATATGCTTTAGCGATGTCTAAGGTAAGTAAGGCTGCATATTTTTTATGCAGCCGAGCTGCATAAAAAAGCTGCGTGATTTGGCCATCCCAAATCAAACAACCAGCCCTGAAGCCAATTTTGCAAGGACTTAGAATTGACCTCATGGTAATAATTTTATTAATTCGTATATTGATGATTCTTTCAACCAATTTCACTAAGTTTGATGTCAGTGCGATCGGCCTTATGTTATCCAACGTGTATGCATCATTTTCATTTTTTACCAACAATACAATTTTGGAAAGTTTACATTCTGGAGGTATCCATGCGTTCCCTAACGAATAATTCACTAGTTCTAGCAAAATTTTAGGCGATTTCTGGAGTAAACATTTCAACATAAAGTTCGTAATCCCATCTGGTCCGGGAGCCGTCCTCGGTAAGCATAATACTGTCTGACTCAATTCAGCTAAAGAAACTTCTGGAAATTCATGCAAGTTTACCAGAACGGACTGAACAGCAAAAAATTAGCAGTGAAGCGGCGTTCTAAACCTTGCGCTATGTCTTCTAGAGAGGTGTTCATTTCTTCCGGCGTCAAGACACATGACTGCAACGTTAAAGGTGCTGGCAGTACTTTTCTTGTCCGAAGATAAGCGAACAAAGCATGCTTATTTTTAGATTTAGAAATATAATAAAAATGTCTACAGTCGTATTCTTCTTTCGCGCGGTTCACTGTACGCCTAAATACGCCAGCAAGGAATTGATAGTCCTTCCGGTTTGTTGGGCTCTGATTAGGAAGTTTTTTCCGAGCGGCTTTTCGTCTTCTCTAATCGCGCGTACACTCATCATTCCACCAACGAGAGGAGGATCGTTTATTGGATGGAATAGAAAATTCGGAATTTTTTCTAGATCCCTCCAGCATTGAACCAATCGTACATGCAATCTCCTTAGTACTGGCATTTCCAAGCTTGGAAATGGCAGAACGAAGGCAGGTTTGAAATTTGCTATGGTTGATGTATGTGCGTTTTGGCCGATCTAAAGTTATTGTTGGACAAGTAATGTCAAAAACTACAGGAATATGGTCGCTATTAGTTGCCGAATCCAGCACAGCCCATGAGAAAACCTTGATTGCATTGGAGCAAAACGTTAAATCTAATACTGAGCTAGTTTGACCTCGGACAAATGTTACATGACCTTTATTCAGACAGGAGAGGTTGTGATCAATAGTCCATTCCCACAGTCGCCTACCACAAAAATCTGTTCTTATACCCCAAGACAAATGATGTGAATTAAAGGCTCCTGTGAGTACAACTTCCTTTCTACATGCTACCAAAACGCTATCAAGATAACGCGTACTTTGCACACCGGAGGGGAAGTAACAATTTACAATTGAAAAAGGATGGTATCCGGGGAGACAAAAGTCTAATGCTAATATTTCACAATCCAAGTCTAACATTCTGAAAGAAATTTTTGCCGTATGGCATAATTTACTTGATACAAGGATCGTTAAACCACCACCACGTGATGGACGATCTAATCGAAAAGAACGAAAACCTGCAAGATGGAAATTTTTATCTGGTGTGAGCCAAGTTTCTTGGAGAATTATAATATCACGATTAAAATTATTGCAAAAGTAATGTAAGTCGGTTGAGGCTGAGAATATAGAACGGCAGTTCCACTGTAGTACCCTCAACTGACCTATGGTGTTGAACGCACCACAGAGGCGCGTGTCGCGCCCTTGTTAGCATCTTCACGCAAAATAGCTGATTCATTCCGTTTATATTTGGACTTGAGATTGGTGAAGATAGGGGATCTGGTACGTTTATTAGTTCGTATATCGAGTTTCATATCTGTAGCAGTACTTGTGCTCGGCTGAGGCGAATGTCGGTCCAAGTGCACCTGTGTTCCTGACTGCTTAGCCTTGCCTGCAGATGCAGAAAGTTCGTCCAACACTACATTGCGTAGCTGTGTGGCATCGCTGGTAATGTCTAATACTGCTGGTTCTGTACTAGTCTTCACTGTTTGTCCAATCTGACTAGAAAGAATTTGCACCAAACAGTCGGAAAGGTTAGATATGAGTTTATCCATTGCCTTACTCACTGCTTTTTCCACAGCAGTTTCAATAGCCTGCGATAGGTTGGAGTCTATACTGGAAGTGCAGCGCCCTGTAATACCAGAGTATCCAAAAGCCCTGTCTCTAACTATGTCAATGGCTTCCTTTCGAGAACAGCGGTGGCGGTCAATAACTTCAAGGATTTGAACCTCCCGGGAACGAGCGGAACAGTCGGAGTTGTCGGCGCAGTGACTGCCCCCCCCCCCCCCCCCAGAGACAACACTTTTCCGCTGTTGCAGTACACTTGCTTGAAGGATGGCTTTCCGCAGGTGCTACAACGAACGTTAGATTTACATCCTCCCGCACTGTGGCCAAATCTCCAGCAGTTCTTGCATTGAATTAGACGAGAAGCGAGGGGTTCTACTCGGAAGATCAGTGGCCATAATTTTATTTCTGACGGGCATTTTGTGCCCACAAATGTCGTGATGACAGATTCGGTTGGTACCCTCTCGTTGTCGACTAGGCGATTACACCGGTAAATTGAAATTACGCCTGCTCCAGAGAGCCTATCTAGGGTCTCAGCTGGACTCAGCTTGGTGTCGACTCGCCGTACAAGGCCTTTGGTACATGCAAGGTGAGGTGGAAGAAAAGCACTCACCGGGGTAGCAGCAAAGGAGGTGCATTTAAGAAGATCCTGCACGCAGGTCTGATCCGGCGACCTACACACGATACCTCCTCGCCCAAATGGGCGCACATTTGTGATGGTCTGGAAATGATTTGAAGTTGTCTTAAGTTCCTTTTGAACCGCCCGAGGGTTTGTAAGTCTGATGAACCCTCCACTTGTAGGTACCAGTGCCACAGGAATACTGTCGATACCACTGCGGAAAAAGGAGTCTAGCGGTAATTCTTTGGACGGCAGGGACGCTGATCAGGCGGATCGCGCCTGGCCAGGAGAAGTAGTCGACATGAGCGCTAGAGATACGGTTAGACTCAGAAACAGATAAACTATAAAATTGCACTCTAAGACAGAAAGTTAAAACCACTCAATCCTCAGCCAAGAACACCCCAGTAGGTTGAGCACGGGCAAGCCAGGCTCCGAAGCTGTCTGCTGCGTTAAGCAACGCTACAACCTGCTGCTTGCGCTTGTTCGCAGTCGCGTGGAACACCGTCGATTCCCACCGATGGCTGTACGATGAACCATTTATTTGTCTTCCGCCTTCTCTACCATTCCACCACACCGTTCTCGTGTGGTTCGTCACATATATATGTAATCTTTGTAGCGTGTGACTGCTGGAACAAGGCAACGAGAAAAAGAAAGGCAACGGGGTTCACCAGGTGCTAGGATCTGGTATGCTACCCTGCACTGGGATTAGGAAATAGGCATTCGAAAGAGGGACATAGGTGTAAAAATAAATAAGAACAAAATACGGACACACACACACACACACACACACACAATCAACTGTTCTTGCGCACCACGGCGTAGATTAGACAGAAGTGACTGCAGTGCCGCCTTGCAGTTGCGCAGGGTCGTCCACCGTTGCGTGCTTTGGTCGTTAATGAAACGCAACGCAACGCTATGATGATGATGAAAAACATTTACTATAAAAGAGAGAGGTACGGGGCCAAAGCATGACCCCGCTACATGGTCGGCGTCCTTAGTCCGGGACACCGCATGACGAGGCCCCTACTCGCGCCCGTCTCACCAGAGCCCGTTGAGACTCTAGTGATGAGCAGTTGAGGAGGGCAGTCTCCCATGCCTCTCGGAAAGGGGTAGGGGAAGGGGGTAGGTGGGGATTTTTCGGACATGCCCATACCATGTGGAAGATATCACACGTCTCCCCACAGTGTGGGCACCTCCCATCTGTGTTCGCATCGAAATGTTTTAGGATTGCAGGACAGAGTAGAGTACCTGTCTGCAGGCGCCTAGAGTTCACTCTTCCGCCTTACTCAGCCCCTTTGCAGGAGCCGGGTAAAGGTGGTGAGTGTCACGATAATAGTTCAGAATTTCTTTGAACCGCAGCAGCGGTGTATTGGCCTCCGAGTCATAAGAGCCAAGGTGAGAAGCCCGGTGGGTAAGCGCTCGGGCGGCCGCGTCAGCGGCCTCATTACCTCGTAAGCCCTGATGGCCAGGAGCTCATACGATGCGTTTCGAGGCTGGATCAGCGAGAGCCCGTTTTAGAATTTGGCTGGCTAGGGGGGATATCCCTCCTGTCAAATAATGAGCACATGCTTTCCGGGAGTCCGTGATGATAACTTTCGAGTTGCGGTCCGCAGCAGCAAGCGCTATCGCGACTTCCTCAGCGCGCTCTGGATTTTGTGCTCGGAACGAGAGCCCATTGACATGCTTTTCCCGGTGAACTACACAGGCCGTGTAAAATCCCGTGGGCGAAGGCCCTGCTATATCTACGTTGAATACACCAGGTCGGGAGCCGTGTTGCCTCTCAAGCGTCCGAGCCCACGCCTGTCTTCTGCTTTCGTGCGTGTGCTTATATCCTTGTTACTGGGGAGTGGAGAGACCAAGAGCATATGCCGCCACAGTTCCGGAATACGCTCCGCCTTCTCTGCAGTGCAAGTGTGCTGTATATGTAAGCGGTTCAGCAGGCAGCGCCCGGGAGCCGTCTGCACGAGCCGCGTATATTGATTCATAAGGTGGGCCTCCCGCAACGCCTGGTAGGAGTTGAGCACACCTAACGCCCTCAGTTTGGCGTTGGAAGTGGCCACCGGGAGATCCAGACCTCGTTTAGTAGCCTTACGAATGATGGTATCTATTCTTTCGTCTTCTTGCTTGTTAGTCGTAGTTATGGGACGGCGTAGAGGATCCCACTAGCCACGAAGGCATGGGCGAGTCGAAGCGCGTCCCTGCCCCGCAGACCACCCCGCTTGTTGGAAACGCGGTGGATCATGCGCCCTACCTGTTCGCCTATTCTCTTGAGTTTCGCTATAGTAGAGTCCGGTCAGAGTCTGTGGTGAATGAACAGGCCCAGAATTCGGAGCTTCTCCACCTCTCTGATGGGAACCCCAGACAGGGAGATGTGTATGGCTGACTTATCTCTTGGCTTCGCTCTAACGTGCAGAAGCTCTGATTTGTTTGGAGCACATTGGAGTCCACAATCGTTGGCATACGCCTCGACTACGGATGCGGCCTGCTGAAGGCGTTCCTGCATTTCACCAAGGCTCCCTTCAGTGGTCCAGATTGTAATATCATCGTCATATACTGCGTGTTGTGTGCCTTCCACCCTGGCCAATTCGCGTGGAAGGCGCATCATAGCAATGTTGAAAAGGAGCGGTGATAACACTGCTCCCTGTGGGGTACCCCGTGTTCCCAAACGCAACGCGAAGCGCTGCAAGCTCTGCTTCCGTTTATGTGGTTGCATGAGCTGTCCTGAATTGATGGTTGTGGCGTGCGATGGAATAACGACCATCGCTGTTGAGCTGTTTGGCAGGACGGAGCCGTTGGTGTAAACGTGGGTGCAGTCTTAGTACTTCTCGTACAGCAGAACTAAGACGAGCAGCTAGAGGGTTGGTATTGCCAAATCTCGTTTTTTTCTGGATGTCTGGTATTGTCAGGTTGATGACTGGCAGTTTGAGGCACCATGAAGGAAATGAAGGTCTCGCCAAGGCCGTAAAACCTGTTGGTAGAGAGTCACCATGTCCAGTTACTGTTCTAGAACAGGATTGACTGCCGGAAAACGCTGCGCCACTGGTAGGGGCTAAGGCCTCCGAGGTGGTCCATCGATGTTAATATAGCATGAGGACAATTGACTTCTTTACACATTGCTACTGCGTTTCAAATTTCTTACTTGGTCTCATTGTCTTATTGTGTTCTTTTTTCTATTGTTGCTTCAGCGGCAAACCTATCGCTTAGGAGGAGATAATATCAAATAACGACGCATATGGAGCTCTCTGTGCAAGACCTTTATTTTTTCACGTAAGTCGGCTTCCAATGTTCTATTTATTCAGCGTACCCTGAAGACGATTCTTTCGGCCATGGATGACCGTCTCCTTTTTTTTCTCTCAACTTAGAGGAATGAAGAAACAGATGCAGCAACTGGCCACGACAGTACAAGGCAGGAGCAGGAGTTCGTTCCTGGGGTTCCCTTAGGGCTTTTACGTTGAACCAATGTGCAAAGTTATGCATTTGCCGATCCACTATCTTCCTGTGCGCTTGTGTTTCGCTCACCCCTGACCGCAGCCAACGCCACTATGGCTACTTCCGTTTCCGGCCACGCGCTGGTACTCTGTGTTCTCTCTTCCGCGCACGGTCTAGCAAGCGGCCGTCTTGTCCAACACCGCATGCAAGCCTGCGTCGATGACTGACCGCCACCGCTTTCTTCTTGCGCTCGTCCCAACTCACCCCGCTTCCTTCCGCTAATTCTCGCTTGCCCTCCCGCCCTTCACTGCTCGGGTGTTTTCGTGGACCTGACCGCATTTCCGGAACGAACGGCAGCAGCGCTTCCGGTCTAGCCACGCTGTGGCGTGCGTCTCTTCAACGTCCGCTCCTAGCGTCATGCGTGCGCGCTACGGTACGCGCTAATGGGCTCGCCGTATTCGCCTGGCAGAGTGGCTACGTGAGCGAAATGTGTAACGCTGTATGAACTTGGTTCGTCGTGCAGGTCACGTGCGCTGTCGCGCGCGGCCATCTTTCCTGTGAGTGTCGTACCACAATCCTCCTCGCAAATGCATGGCTCAAGCTAGCAGAAATTGCCGTGCAATTTACAGATAAGAAATTCATCTTGCGAGACAAATAGTCCGCTAGGTGCTGTTTCCAGGTTGTGCCAACCAGCAATTGTGCATTCGGCTGCTCTATCACGATTTCCTGGATTCTCCTTTCAACACTGTTGCCTCTTTCTCATTCGTGGTGCTTGGAAGCGCTTGCCTTTTCAGGACAGCTTTGATTGCCGGGCTTCTTACACTCACTTCCCGTGAAAAAATATGATTGCATTTTGTCGCCAAATTCACCCTCTCTGTAGAAGAGGCCGTCATTAGCTATATGTAGATTGCAACCTCAGAATAAGTGCGAGCTCTGCCACCAGTACTTTAGCGTGCCTATCATACATCTGTGCAAAGTGGTTCTCGTATAGTAACAATAAGTGCTTTTATTGCGATAGCAATTATATGGACACTCCCGGCTAGATTTTGCCGCCGCCTGCGCAGTTGACGCTCACCGTATATATATATATATATATATATATATATATATATATATATATATATATATATATATATATAAATATATAGTGTGTGTGTGTGTGTGTGTGTGTGTGTGTGTGTGTGTGTGTGTGTGTGTGTGTGTGTGTGTGTGTGTGTGTGTGTGTGTGTGTGAAAATGCAAGCAAGACAAATGCAGAAGACTCCGGCGCACGTCCTTGGAAACGGAAACTTGGAAACGGCAAGCTCTTTATATCTACCACTTACCGCTGGTGATGAGTTTCTCGGAGTGAGGGGGAGGGCTATCGTGCTTTTAGCATTACAACCAAGACGGCGTAATGAGAGCGCGGAGGCGCGCGCCCTTATCTATGCGTACTCCCCCTCCCAAAGAGGAGTGGGTGGTCGTAAAGCCCCTGAACGCACGCGCCCTTATCTAGTGGTTGGGAGCATCTTATGTCTTGGCTATCCTTAAGCTTTCACCAGAACGATTCTGCTGTAGTTACTGGACGCACAATGGTCGCTCAACTGTTGCGCAGTATCCGTTTGCGAAAAGAGCGCTCTTTTCAGACACAACGAAGTAACAACAAGGGCGCTTATTCGCGTTCATCTGTACCTGTGAGTACGTTTCGTGCGTTATTTATGAGTGACAAACGCGGGGCACGTTTCGATCTGCTTGCGATTTGGCGCATAACCTTCCAATTCGTAGCTATCACGTTCATTGCTTCACCTTTGCGGCAAAGCAGCAACTTTTTTCTCTGCTAAATCAAGTGATTGATTAATTAAATAATTGATTGATTGATTGATTGATTGATTGATTGATTGATTGATTGATTGATTGATTGATTGATATGTGTGGTTTAAAGTCCCAAAAATACCATATGAGTATGAGAGACGCCGCAGTGGAGGACTCCGGAAATTTCGACCACCTGGGATTCTTTAACGTGCACTCAAATCTGAACAAACTGGCTTGCAGCATTTTCGGGGCAGCCACCGCAGCCGGGATTCGATCCCGCGACCTGCGGGTTAGTAGCCGAGTACCTTATCCATTAGACCACCATGGCGGGGCTCTACTAAATGAAATACTAGAAATAATAACGACTGAAATTTTGTCGTACCTACTTGAATTATTATCTGTTGTCGAGCAACTCACAAACCATGCAGAAGGTTACGCAGAAAGTTAGTCTTATATCGAACAACCAGGGCCACTAATGTGCCTTTGTCCAGAAATCGCTTACGTGGAGAACCGGGAAGTTGTTTAATGTCACGGATTTGAGCAAATGCCATCATATATATAGGTTATCGGTGGAATCTCTCTCTGGATGGTATAATAATGACTCTCAGAGGACCTTAGCGAGAACGCCCAACCGCGGTGGTCTAGTGGTTAAGGTACTCGGCTGCTGAGCCACAGGTCGCGGGAGCAAATCCCGGCTGCGGCGACTGCATGTTCGATGGCGGTTAGAATGCTGGAGGCCCGTTTACTCAGATTTGGGCGCACGTTAAAGAACCCGAGGTAGTCGAAATTTCTCGAGCCCTTCAGTCTCTCATAATCATATGGTCATTTTGGGACGACAAACCCCACACATCAATCAATCAGCTTAGCGTAACAGACTACGAACAGTCCACTCAACCCAGTGGCATGTAGATTGCGCACGACGTGTTTTGTACAAATAAACAAAAATGCTGCGCATCAGTACTCCCATTAGTTAGCGTACTCTTATTCAGTTAGAACACTAAACCTACGGCTGAAAAAGGTCCAACATTTTGTTTTAATGTGAAGCATTTTTCAGTGAACTTCGGCGACTTCGAGCGTATCTATCTATCTATCTATCTATCTAGCCGCTTATGACTTTTAACTCTCCTGGCCGTTTTGATAACGGTATCCATACCAAACTTGGTATGGCATAACATAACTTTATGACGAACTTAATTGTCTAATCAAAAGATGAAACTCATGAAATGTGTGTAATCAATGTCATGATTTAAATTTCACGGTCTCGCTGCTTTTACGGTGGTTTCGTTCACATGATATTTTGCGCAACTATTATGGTAAGACATGACTGCATGACGAACATAAGTGACATACCCTAACGTGAAAATATTGACACGCATATTATAACTTTCATGTTATGACTAGTGATGACTACAACCCACGCTCATAGCTTGATCGCGGTGGTTTCGCTAGCTCCATATATACGAAATTTGTTATTACGTGAGGCGAATGCACGATGAAAGGAAATGTCATGTCCAAACATGATAATTTTGATATGCGTGTGATGTAAAACATGACTACATGCTATGCTCATAGGGCGTTCTCGGCGACTTCGCTAGCTCCACATATACTAAATTTGGTATCGCATGATGTGAATAGACAAAGAAGGTGAATGACCTATCCAAAAATGTTAGTCATTAAATGCGTCTAATGTAAAGCATGACTATAAACTACGCTTGTAGCGTGCTCACGGCCGTTATGTTAGCTCCACATATCACGTCACGTGGTACCAAATTTGGTATGACGGGACGTGAATAAACGACGAAGGTAAATGACACCTGCAAACATGATAATCATGGCATAGAAGTCATGTACGGCATAAGTTACGTCCACCTCGTAACGTTCTCCTGAATTTAAAGTGACATGCCAACCTTCCTCATTCGTGCTTCGCATACCATTCTGCGCGCTTTCAACTGGGAAGAGGGTGAGGGTTTCAGAGAGGAAAGATGGAACGCTCTTCAGATACCACACGCGCGAGTATGGTACACCTCGCAATATACGCGCAGTGCAGCTAGCTTGCAACGTGAATGAATGGTTACTTTTTACTGCGAAAGCTGTTATTGGACCGCAACTCGGGTAATGCGCTGTTGTCCGCCGCCGCCACGGCTGCTGCCAAAAAAAAAAACTAGCACCAAAGACATATTGGAGCTTGAAACCCGGGTCTGCTGGGTGCCAGCCCGGTATTCTATCACCGAGCTAAGCTGGTGCTTGTTGGCAAACTTGCCTAAGGCAGGCTTGATGTCGGGATAGCAATCGCGTTAATGCGACATATAAAGCGTTTTAAAACAGAGAATCAAAGAATAACCAGTCGTCGCACAATGCGAATAGCATAATAAGTAAGCTGACCAATGCTCCAAACCATCACAAAAGCTTGTTCTTGTTCCCCTATTAACTGTGGCGTATATCCACTTCAGCCATAATTCCTCATCGTCGTCAACCACTGCAAAAACAATTGGCACAAGATTTCTTGCAAGTGTTTGGCGGATACCACGCTTCTCAGAAGAATGACGAAACATAGTATTATAGTGAATGCCAGCCTACTACCCAAAAGTTTATTGTGAAGGCCCTAGTGGGTATCAAGCAAGTGTGCTTGCAGTAGTTACCAAATCATTGTTTTGAAAAGGCTCTGAAAGGCCACTCTTCTAGCTTTCGCTGTGACTGTGCTGCGCCTTCCACGCAGGCCTGACGTTTTCTCATCGGTATTTCTCGAAGTTACTGATAGAGCTGTCATGGTTTCAAGGCGAACCTTTCAAGATACTGATGGAGGTTGACACATCTTTGTTTTAAACTTACTACGGGGTCGACCATTCCCACTATACAGCACTTTTTTTTTCGTTTCTCTAAATTAAACTACCAAATCTTGTTTGGGACGAAACCATTGTCAATGTGCCCAAAGGTGAAGTTTTGGTGTAACCTAAATGCTTTGCTTCTTCTTTGCTTCAAAAAATGTGAACTACTGTGAAAAAGGAAACAAACATTTTCTAAAAGTAATCCGTTTCATCATTTTTTTTTCTGTGGTAGCGTTTTTATATTTCAAGACTTCTTCCGCCATTCCCGCATGTTTGCGAACAACTGCGCAACGTTCAACGGTTCAATACGGCCGTAAACTGCAATACGTAATCTCTTCATAATGCACGTTTAAAGTAATAAAACTGTCGTTAGGAGTATTTCAAGCCTGTGATCAAAAACTATTTAATACAGCTGTTAATTTTCGATCATACGTTATAGAGCAGTAGCAATGACAACAACTTAAATTCTACATCTGAAAGCATCTACATGACTTCTTACTAAGCAAGTAATGTGAAATAAAATTCGGAACTAAAAAATTATGTGGGACGATATGGCTCAATCAGTGATATGCTTTTTATTATCAGAGCTGAAGTTTTTCATGTTTTCCTTATTTTGCCCCAGTTAAGAACATGGTGATCTCTCAGAGTGCATCAGGAGACGGCAGCGCTGTTACTAGGCTAATACAACCTTAACCGATCTTTCGTTTTTATTTGGCTTGGTGGCAGAGTGTGAACAGTTCAATTAAAAAAATAATCAAATTAGACGATGACCCTGGTTATCCTGCGAAACCACTATATTTGGTCACGCTGCACAGAAGTAGTGAGGCGAAGCATAGCAGGTTGAGAGGGGGGGGGAATTTTTTGACAATAGCACGGTGTAAGAATATAGAGGTGCGGACACTCTCCCCGCCCTCAATGCCTTGAAAAGCGCAATCCCAGCGCGTCCAGCTAATGTTCGGGCTGTTATCAGTTATCTAGCAGCCTCTGCGGTGCTTTCCTACATGGCGCTAAAACGAGCGGGTGGAGCCGTCCCGGCGGCACGCTCGGCAGAAATGTGCTTGCTGCCGATCTTGTTGGTATGTGTGACCACGCAGCTTCGAAGCCAGTTTTTTTTTTTTTTCGCGTGTGTTTCACGTTATTCTATCGGTGAAGGTTACAAAAAATTGCTGAGAGGTTCCCGCAATGGGTAGAACATGTTTTGTACTGAACTGTCATTTTGGCTATCTGACTTGCGCAGAGCATGTGCTTTTCTTCAAAGTGCATCGTTGGCACAAATATGTGAATTCTCATAGTAACATCCACACATCAACAATGGCATTGCTTTAGTGTTCTGTTTTTGAAATACTTGCATGGTTCGAAACTCTATTTATTTCGCGGGACAACACTTGCGTGCTTGATATGGAATAGTTGTGCGTTTCATATAATTAATAAATGCCAAGCATTTCTCAGCAACCTTCAGCGACTTTGAGCGTATATATATATATATATATATATATATATATATATATATATATATATATATATATATATATATATATATATATATATATATATATATATATATATATATATATATATATAAGGGAAAGAAGTGTATACCTAAGGGCTCGTTTTTCCGTGTTTTAACACAATATTAATGAGATCTAACAGACAGTAATGGCAAGGAATGTACAGGGGAAGTTATTAGAACCAATGGAATGTAAATAAGAAGAAAGAAAGAAAAGTGGATGAAAAAATAACCAGCCGTGAGCAGGAATCTAACCTACGACCTTCGAATAACGCGTTCGATGCTCTAACCACTGAGCTTTCACAGCGGCCTTCCCTCCATCCACTTTTTGGGGTTTATATATGAATTTAGAAGTAGGAGTGACAGTCAGCGCCATCTATAAGACGAACGACGAGTGTGAAAACACTCTTATGCGCATGTTTGGCGTCACGTAGCACGGGAACTTATTATGACCGGGCAGCTGATATATATATATATATATATATATATATATATATATATATATATATATATATATATATATATATATATATATATATATATATATATATATATATATATATATATATATAGTCAAGTATTCTGTCACAGAGCTCAGAGCTACGTCAGGTCTCGCAACTACTTTTTAAAGAGACGCTAATCTTCGTAAAACGTCCATAGTGGTTGCAGTGCTGCCTACCCAATTTTGGAAGCATTGCATATGTACTACTTTGATACAGCCGCAACGTCGGGTTAACGTCAATTGTGTTTAGGTATACCATGCGATGAAGTTGATTTATGTAGCAGTGTCCAGGGCCCACTTCTTCACGAGCATCAGCACTTCATATCACCTTCTGGTGTTTCCAATACGCACGTGTCAGTTGACATCGTTGTGCAAGTGCAAATAACTGGTTATATAAACATCTGCAAGTCTTCAACATATGTGTGTGCATGCAACATTCGTACATATGTTTAGCGTCATTTCGTGACTTATCACCCAATAAAAAAATTGGTCCCGTATCTGCATGATAATCTGCAAATGTCGAAAGGCGATAGTCTTGCGAGTGAAGAGAGTGAACAAAACATTTATTTGATGTTCTGCACAAGAAAATTGTTAGTGTTTTGGGGGCGCTGCGTTAGAGTGCCTCGAGCGTGTAGCGGAGACGAACGAGCGCATCAAGTCACGTCACACGTGAGACATGAGCGCTATCTGGCAGTTTTCTTGCAACACGAAGCGCGTGGCTCTGAGACGCTGTGCGCGCCTGTCTAAGAGGTGATAAGGGGTAGAACGCAAGGCGAAGGGTAGGTGCCACCACCGTCTCGTCTTAGCGAAGCGTTGAAAACACTCGCCTTTACGTGTTAGCGTTGCATGGTCAGCGCAGCGTTATAAGCACTATGGTCCTTAAAATTACTTATGTATGTATTTTCTTGTAAAAGAAGCACATGCAAAAAAGTGGTCCGAATCGGCATGTTACACTGCAAATGTCATCGAAAGACGATAGTCTTGCGTCTGGAAACAGTTAACAAAACGTTTATTTGATGTCCTGCGCACAAAAATCAGTGAATGGTATTCTGGAGGTGCTGTGTTGGAGTGCCTCGAGCTCATCGAGGCACGTTAGACATGAGCGCCATCTAGCAGTTATCTTCGAAAACGAAGGCGTGCGCAGCCGCGGAGAAAGATGCGTGCCAGTGTCGGAGATGATAAGTTGTAGAACGCAAAGTGACGGGAAGGTACCACCACTGTGTCGTCGTAGCAAAGCGTTAAACACACTTACCTATTTGAGCATCGGGTTGCACTGTCAGCGCAGCGTGATAAACGCTACAGTCCTTATTGTGTGAGCCTGTTCTAGTATAAAGGCAGACATACAAAACATAGACGTGTTGTTATGGCGCCTCATATATGCGCAATTTTTGCTTTTTAATTGACAATCTCACAACTATGACCGCTAAATCTTGAGCAACGTCGGGGGGTGCTGCGGATAGGGTTGGCCGTTTGGTGCCGTTTTAGGTATTGTTAAGGGTGGACAGACAGACAGACAGACAGACAGACAGACAGACAGACAGACAGACAGACAGACAGACAGACAGACAGACAGACAGACAGACAGCAGACAGACAGACAGACAGACAGACAGACAGACAGACAGACAGACAGACAGACAGACAAAAATTTTTACGTTGAAGGCCCTCAGGAAAAACTATTGTCTTCAAAAAATTGCAACATGGTCACCTTCCCTCCACATGCTTGGCATAACGTCGATTCCCAAGTACGTGGGATGTGCCGAGTTTTTTTTTTTTTTAGACGATAGTCTTTCTTGGAAACCTTCGACGCTAAAAGTTTGGTTTCTCTGTCCGTCTTTCTGTCTGTCTTCCTGCGTGCGTGCCTGCACTTTTGTCTATTTGTTCAGCTTTAACGGTACCCTAAGCGCCACCACCGTGGCCAAACGATACTCCAAACGGCCGACCCCATCCACAGTGCCCGCCAATATTGCTCAAGATTTAGCGTTCACACTTGTGCGATACTCAATTAAAAAGCGATTATTGCGCATGTCTGGGGCACCATAAACAACACGTATATATTCTGCATGTGCGTCTTTTACTAGATAAGATATAGCTAAGTAATTTTAAAGACTGTAGCGCTTATCACGCTATGCTGACCTTGCAACGCCTGCACAAAAAAGCGAGTGTTTCCAACGCTTTGCTATGACGAGACGGTTGCGGCACCTACCCTTCGCTTTGCATTCTACAGCTTATCACCTCTGAGACATGCGTGCACAGCGTCTCAGAGCCACGCGCTTTGTGTTGCAAGAAAACTGCCAGATGGCGCTCATGTCTCACGTGTGACGGGATGATGCGCTCGTTCGCTTCCACTGCACGCTCAAGGCACTCTAACGCAGGGCCTCCAGAATACCATCCACCAATTTTCTTGCGCAGAACATCAACTAAATGTTTTGTTCACTCCATATTTCTCCTCAAGCACTTCGCATATTCTGCCAGGCACCACTCTATAGAAAACATGATCACATTGACATGGATCCCCGCTCACGCGGGCTCAGTCCACCCACGCCTCCCCAACATCAACGAGGACACCCACTCCCTTGTGCGAGGCCTTGTCAACCACGGAGGAGCTACTGGAGACGAGATGGACACCAGGGACAACCTGACTACCTGCAATGATTTGGTTAAGAACTTTTACCTCAGACGCCGAGCCTTTCCCCACCTCACCCCAAGCTCAACCGAGCACAGGCCACCACTTTGCGTCTACTTCAAACAAAAACGTATTCCTCACTTGCCAGCTTTCACCTCATATTTTCAGAGGTGTACACAACCTCCCACTGCTAGTGCTGCGGCACTCACCCGGCTACGCTTCCGCACACGCTGTGGGAGTGCCCAGCACAGTACAGACACGAACGCCACAACCCTTTCGTCGAAGCTCCATGAGGCTCTGCGGAGCACCGCTATTTACGACCAAACCTGGGCGACCCAGCACGCCTGTGAGGTGGCGTCGAGGGAAGCCCTTGACGTCCCTCATGGAAGGCCTAGGCCCGGCCATTTAAACCTGCTGGTTTCTTCTCCTCCTCTCTCCACGTGCAAGACGTCTTTCGACGACATTTGCAGTATAACGTGCAGATATGGGGCCAATTTTTTGTTTCATTTCGCGTTCACATGGAACATATGCAACTACAGTTCAACAATTTTCTATCCAAATGAAAGCAGCGATACGCATGGAATACGTCTCTGGTGTAGTAACTGTTTTCTTTCGATAGAGGGGTAATAATTATGACTGGGGGTTCACGTGTCAAAACCACGATTTGATTACGAGGGACGCCCTAGTCGAGAACTCCTGAATAATTTTGACCATCCGGGGCTGTTTCACATACACCTGCAACTAAGAACGCGGGAGTTACCTGCATTTTTCCCCAACGGGAAATATTTTCATAGAAGACTACTACGCTGGCTAACGTTGTTTCAGAGGCGAAGTTCCTTATGGCGTCACCCTTTCGTCTCCCGTTTTTTTTTAGGGGCGAAGCTCCTTATGGCATGGCTTGGGCGTCCCTCGTATGTAACCACCAGTGGCACATACCCAAAATAGGTATAACACTTGACCTCCAAGGTGGTGCCAGTGAGAGATTTCTTCTGTGCGTTGTTTAAAAATAAAAATAGTGCTCAATGTACATGCCAATGGCTGCTAATGGGGAATGAGAGACATGAGTATTCGGCTTTTAGTCAACGCGCACGCTGCGATCCCCATTAGCAGCCATTGGCATGTACATTGAGCACTATTGGACAAGAAAGGGATGCTACATTATACTCGCTGGGTGTAACCTCCTTAGCTTTAGAAAGGTTTAGCGAGCGTTGAGCCGCAGTGCCATGGATACAATGAACTTGTATATACCATGAATGAACTCAAGGTGGTTAAAAATGAGAAGTAGATACGAAGCGCAAGCCGTAAGAAAGTAAAAGCCGAATTCTCCTGTCTCTCATTTTTCATTAGCAGCCATTGGCATGTAAATTGAGCCCTATCTGACAGGGAAAGGTTCCTACGTTATACTCGCTGGGCGTAACCTCCTTGGTTTTCGAAAGGTTTAGCGAGCGTTTGGTCGCAGTGCCATGAATACAGTGAACTAGAATATACCATGAACTCGAGGTGGTTAAAGGTGGGAAGTGGACCCAAAGCGCAGGCCGTAAGAAAGTGTGCGTGTGCCACCTCTCGTTTAGTCCTTGGAATGTCCGCTGGATGGCGGTGCTTCTATATGGGGAATATATGATAAAAAGATGCGAGATGGTGGCACTTGGAGTGTTGAATAGATGAACGAACGGACACACAAACAGATGCATGGATGGACGCATGAACGGACGCAGGGGCGGATGCATGAAAGAACGCAGGGACGGGCGCACAAACAGACGCATGGACGGTCACACAGACGGACGCATCGACGGACGAATGCTTCGCCCCACTCTCCATCATTCACTCCGTGGATATGCTGCCATTTTTTGTAACCACCAGTTGCACATACACGAGAAAGCGGGTATGTGCCGCAGGGGATAGATTTTAGGGGCGAAGCTCATTAAGCCGTGCGTCGTGTGTCCTTGATGTATGCAGTAAGTAGCCACCTCTCGTTTAGTTCTTGTAAGGTCCGCTAGAGGGTGGTACTCGTATATAATCAACATATGGTGAAAAGATGCGACATGGTAGTACTTGAAGTGTTCACTAGTCGGACGGACATGCATATAGACAGACGCAAGGATAGACAAATCACACCATGGTAGGACAGACGGACGGATGCACGAAAGGACGGATGGACGCTTCGCCCCACTTATCATCATTCAGTCCGGGGATATGCTGCGATTCTTTGTTTTTCTCTGCATCGAGGAATGCTCTGAACAGACAAATATACAGGTGCAGGTGAGCAGAACTTAGCTTTGACCACTCCTCGATCGATCCGTGTTGACGACAATCATCTAGACATTTTCGTGTTAACGAATCCTTAAACCTGGTGAAGATTTATATTTCAAACCAAAATGAAAATTTCGCTTCGCGCTTTGAGTGTTAGTCATGCCACTAGGAACGATAACGTTGGTCAGGCAGAGAAACTTTAATATGGTAGCACTGCTTCATTGGTGATGATGATAATGATGTTTGTGGCCGTCCCCTTTGTATCGGGTGGGCTCCTTGCGGTGTCCTGACCGGCACGATAAAATAAATGAATTATCACAAAAGTTGCACATCACAAAGTTACAACACGTCCATGAACATTAGAACTGTTCACTGTCACCCTGACAACCCCACACAAAAAAAAAGGGGGGGGGGGGGTACGTTGGCCACGGTGCCATCTGACGGCTAACAGCAGAGTGCGGCCGCGCGACCGACCATTATCTTGCCATTCAGGCGCGCTCAGTGTCAACACCTAATTTTTCATACACCTTAAACAATAGGGAGATTTAGAATAGCGCACAGCAAGCCCTTGCGGTGTGGTCGCTGCCACTGTGCATACGTCGTAACGCGAGGAACCGTTCCCACTGGCGGCCCACCCGCATCAATTCCGTAATAGCGTGCGGCGATCGCGGCCCGCGCGGCCCGCAAAGTGCTGTGTGTAGCTTCTGCGGATTTGGGTTTGCGGTCGGGGCGAAAGTTCCTAGACTTTTCCTTAGGGGGAGCAAACACTACTGTAAAACTCATATGGCACCCGCAACTGAAACAACGCCTGCATCGCTTATACGAACGTTATTCTAAACCTCCCTAATTCCTTCTTTCTCGTCGCCATTGCGCTATGAAACATGTCGCCTCGTTTCTACGCTATCAAGACCATCTGTGCAACAATCTCAATCACTCCTGTTTATATATATATATATATATATATATATATATATATATATATATATATATATATATATATATATATATATATATATATATATATATATATATATATATATATATATATATATATATATATATTGCGGGACTCTCAAGCTTCGCCTTGAAGAATTGAACGCGATAGCGAAATCCGGCCCCTATTCCGCCCTTCAACTGCTAAGTGCATACTTATTAATATGTTTTGTTACACACGCGCGCACGCAGTACATTGTACCAGCGCGCGTGCACGAATGGTACATACGGGTTTTTGATCACGCAGGCGCTGCCTCAACATGCGCCTGCGTGAGCACCATAGCTCTTTAAAGGGCGCGCCGTTTTGCCATTTGTCCGCCCGCTGTGCCGCATGCGGTTGAACCATGGAACTTCGCCACACGACCATTGTTTGATTTGATTGATATGTGGGGTTTAAAGTCCCAAAAGCACCATATGATTATGAGAGACGCCGTAGTGGAGGGCTCCGGAAATTTCGACCACCTGGGGTTCTTTAACGTGCACCCAAATCTGAGCACACGGGCCTACAACATTTCTGCCGCCATCGGAAATGCTGCCGCCGCAGCCGACATTCGATTCCGCGACCTGCGGGTCAGCAGTCGATTACCTTAGCCATTAGACCACCGCGGCGGTGTGCCATTGTTTTCAGGCACACTGATTCTCGCATAAGATGCTTTCGCTATCAGAAAAAAATGGTGACGCGTGTGTTACGACAATCACATTACTGGATTGCGAGCTGACGCATTTGGCAGAAACTTGATGATGTTACATGTGTGCTCTTTTGTCACGTGCATAGGCTGCGCACGTATGTTTCGTTCATGTCTCTTTTTTTTTGCTTTTCTGTTTCGCTTGAATAAAGCAATCAGTTGTCGTAAGTACTCGTGTTGTTCAGGCCTTCATTGTGATTCGTCTCTGCGCTGTTCCACTAAGACTTGCTGTAACCTTTTTTTTTTACTTATAAACTCACTGCCTCACCATCCCACATTGTTTCTGGTCCACCGATTAGTGCTCGTTTAGCAACGCCAAGCGGATGACACGGGCGTTGACTGACAGAATCTCTGCAACTTACCGAAGCGGCATCATCGCTGTGCGGAAGCGACTGGAAGTTAGTACAACATAACAGTCACGCGCTGTGCAAGCGTTCAGTCATTTCTATAGCACGCTGCTCATTATAGACGGACTGCGATGACCCGAACGAGCACCCCTAGTTTTTGCCAGGTAAAGAGCAGGAGGGCACGTACATGATGCCATGGGAGCGATAGTTTAGAAGCTTGTGAGGGGCCGGGGGGTCAAGCGAGCACAGACGAAGTCCGTGCGCAATAGTGAAGCGTGGATAACAGCTCCATGTGCGCGGTCCCTAACGATGGGCACTCGAGTTAATTGAACCCCCGCAGTGCCGAGCCATCGCGTGCAGAGAGGCGGCACTGCGCGAGGAAAACATGCAATGCAGCTGGTCCCCAGCCCGGACCATAACTATAGCCTTGTGCTCGGTTGAGGCACAAAAGAGACTCCCCGGTGGGCCTCGCACGCATTCTCGTTCGTCCTGCCTCCTCTATCCGCATTTTCTTTATTTTGCGTCCTTCTCTCCCTTCCTGCCCGACGGCTGCTTGCGTTGGTTCTGTCACCGGCCGCAATTAATTATCCCTGCTTGAGTTATTCCGAATGAACGCGAGCTCACCGGGATACAATTTCTCGGCTCTTCGCCCTCTCCTTTCTGCGGGCGAACGCTTTTCTCTTGTTGCTTGCGGGCCACACCGTTTCCTCGTTCGGACAACGCACACTTATCTGCTCTCTCCCTCTTCCTCTTCCTTCTCACTCTCTATGTCTTTCGTCTTTCTCTACCGTTCTGAACAGCGTCTCTTGCTGTGATGCTTGCTTTCTATCTCTTTTAAATGCGAAGCATTTCTTAGTGAACTTCGGCCACCTTTAGAGTATCTATCTATCTATCTATCTATCTATCTATCTATCTATCTATCTATATATATATATATATATATATATATATATATATATATATATATATATATATATATATATATATATATATATATTCAGCTAGCTAGCCGCGTACGTTTGGGTGGTCTCGTGGTCAACCCCTTAACTTGGCGTGAACCAAAATTAGCATCGGAGGGTAAGATGGTTTGACGATATGATATGAAGCGCTTCTCAAGACGTGAATAATGTCACGATCCCGTCGCGTACGTCGTGAAACACTTCCCGCCAGACAGTGGCACATATCCACAGGTGGGTATGCGCCGTTGGTATGCCGGTGTGTGCCCCAGGTGGTTGACACTTAGTGTCTACCCAGGAAGGACGAGAACACAAATGAGCACTTTCACCGCGCGAGCGTTACCCGACGAATGCAAAGAATAAATGTCAAGGTCCCAACTGGAATCGAGCCCAAGCAATCTGCGTGGTCATGAAGCCTTCTGATAACTACTTATCAAATAGACGCTGATCTTCAGAAACGTCAATAGTAGTTGCAGTTCTGTCTACCCATTTTTATAAACACTACATATGTGCTCCTTTCATACAGCCGTCACGCCGGGTTAACGTGAATTGTGGTTAGTTGCCATGCGCTGAAGTTGATTTATGTAGCAGTGTCCAGTGCCAGCATCCTTGCGATCATCAGTGCTTTACATCAGCTTCTGGTGTTTCTAATACGCATGTTCCAGTTGACATCGTTAAGCAAGCGCTAACTACTGGTTATATAAACATCTGCAACTCTTCAACATGTCTGTGTGTGCAACATTGGTACATGTATTTAGCGTCATTTCATGACGCTTCGCTCAATAAAAATATTGCAACACGGTCACCTTCCCTCCTCACGCTTCGCATGACGTGGATTCCCAAGTACGTGGGATCTTTCAATTTTTTTTCATCACAGAATCATCCGACGCGTGCGGAACGCTGTGCGTGGTTGCACATTTGATATTTGGAGATTAAGCGTTCTTGGTCTTGCGACGCAACCCGAGCCCTAGCCTCAGCGTGGTAGGCTTATTAGATACGGCTACGCAAGCAGCATATCTCGCTAATAACGACAAAACTTACCTGATGATTCATACTAAGAGCAAGATGTAACAAATCGATGGCTGAGTTTATCATTTTTTAATGCTGTCAGCGCTGTGGCCGTTCATCTGGATCAAGTTAGGTCCTAAGCGGGCGGTTGCTTCTGCATGGCTGCTGCAATGTTGATTTGTAATCATAGATGCCACCGGTAACCGATATAAAAAATAAATGCGTAGAAAACAAATGTGATAAAGTAAAACTTATCGCGTATCGATGTGGTGTAACAAACGCCAAACAAATGACAAATTTTGACAATCCTGCCAATTTCAATGCACTTATACCTGGGACTATGTTTCACTGGGCAAGCGTGTGGCTTTCTTACAACCCATAACTTTGGTAGTGCTGAACCAAAGTGGTGAAACAGAGTATAGGTCATCAAATAACATGACGTCACGTCATCACGTGACATTGTTTTTAGGTCGAAAGTGGGCCAATCACGAAGGCACATTAAAAAGAGTATAAAGAGAGCCGTCTTATACAATGAAAACTCTGACAGGAATCTTACACTGAGTGCCTTGCGCTCGTGTGTTGCTCCCTCTCTTCTGAAGGTTCGCTCTATCAGCAAAATACAGTACAAAAGCAAACATATTAAAACCAAAGGAAGCTGTCCTTTGTGCTCACGATGGTCTGACAACTCAAAAAGGTGTTCTCCTCGTACGCGAATTCTGGTTCCAACCGGCCCTGTCACACGTGCAACTTAGGTGCACTTTAAGCAAGTGTTCTTACGCTCACAAAGTCATTTAGCGGTTCGCTGCTACACGAGAAAGCGAAGTGTACTTTGGTATGGCAGTGGCAACTGACGAATTTGTAGCGCTACATATATTTTTATTTTTTTAATTTTCACGGCCATGTTCCATCGTCGGACCACGTTGTCTTCGTGGAAGTATATAGCACCTGTGGCACACGTGATCGCAAACGACTAAATAACGGCTCACCTACGCGTGTGCAAGTGTGCCTGGAAGTAAACAACGCGACGGACGCAGCCATTGCATGTGCTGCCGCATTCCGCTAGCGGACGCGGCCGCAAACTGTCTGAGGGTGAGAGTAGTGAGCTTTTATCGGTATTACGATTTACTTTTTTAATACAATGCAATATTTTATTTAATTAAGACAGCAGTTTAAAAATATGTGTGCCACTTGATGCAACAGCGTATTTCTGTTCAAGCCACTGGTACCGACGCTACACATCTCGTTGCAGCGAAGGGAGATTAAGGAACACACTTTCCGGGAAGTGTACCTTACAGCGAGTGCCACTAAACTTTCTCGTGTGACAGCACGCAAATGACACTCGCGGCAAAGTGTACTCGCTCAAAGTGCAATTAAGTTGCGACGTATGACAGGGGTATAACATAGGTGTGTCAAAGTGCCTTCTTTTAAACAGTACAGCGTTCGCTATGTTGTATTCTTGTGTGTTCACAGATATGATATTCAACGCAAACCGCGCATTCATCACGACACTTCGCAGCTTAGGCTCACAGCAGAAAAAAAAAACTGGGTTTGGTAGGGTACAGGGGGCGCTCCTTGTCAAATTCCTGTGAGAGTTTTTATTGTATAGTATGGCCCTTGCACTTAAAGAGGTTATTACATGGCCACCCAACAACTGACGGGTTTCGGTGAAAAACGAAGGTAGAGGGACACATATGCTTGTACACGCTCAAAAACTGGATTATAAATGATTATATCCTTCCGAAATAAGCCGTGGAAGTCATCGCCTGTAAAGACCGCCCACCACCGTCGACCGCCGTTTTGCCATGACGTGCGTGACGTCACAAGCTGTAAGGAGCAGTGCAGGCGTCTGTAACCAAACAGCACCTACCGCACGCGGTCAGTGTGTTGCGAGTGTGCTCGCCGCGTGGTGCGCGCGCGTCAGTGTGTTGCGTCGCATTGCCGGTAACATGGTGATGTCAGCGGCCCCATCATCACCTCACGACTGGGGCAGCACGTGTTTTATCGAGCAGCAGAAGTGGCGTGACACCGCGCATTTTGACTGCGTCGCGACCATCTGAAGCGGCGAAGGAAGCGTCGAAGACGGGGCGAACCGAAATGCCAATGACCTTGGGGTTGTGGCAGGCGTTGCAGACGGCTTTCCGCGATGATATTAGCTTTATTTAGAGCATGCCAGGTTAGCAAGCGAGCTTGAGATTTGGCGTCTGTCAACGCTGCATTCGCGTGCAAATGTTACTTTGAGCAGTGAACTTGGTAAGACGGGCAGATTTTTGTTTGCTAGCTTACGTGCGTGCGCGACTTTTGAGTTCTACATAATAATAAGTGGTCGTTACAGTTCAGCCCATTGGGACCCTTGCTTTTCAGTCCCGTTTTTTGCTTTTCAGTTGCTCGTTTGAAAAATATTCGATTATAAGGTAACGACTCGACAAAATGCGCTATACTTTCCCCGGTTTGTCTGTGAACGTACAAGGATCAACCCACACAACACAGATAATGGTCAAACATTGGATGCCATGACCCTTTTACCAGGCTTCACGTTTAACATTCAGTTTGGAACTGTTCTTCTGGCTCCATTTCCTAGGCCCACAGCCAATTTCATCCTGATAGAAAATGTTGACAAGCGATCGGTCACAATCGGGATGGCTCTTTGATCTGGACACAGCCTGAAGACCTCCGCATGCCTCATAATCGTGTTGTGTTTTTAACGCATGTAAGCTAAATTATTACTATTATTATTATCGTCATCATTCTAGCCCTATCTCCGTGATCAACGGATCAGCCCCCTCTTGACCACGTGATGCATTATCAAGGTCATGTCATGGGGATGACAGGGAGTAAAGCAACCATTTTATTTGGTTCACAATACCCTTAAGACACATGACCCATGAATTTATGCAATGTGCAATGTCCTAACATGAATAGGTCCGATGAGGCCGTGATTTGTGGTGTAGCTCAAATGTTTTTCTCCTTACTCTCGCCCCTCAGATTAGGTTGCTCACGCTCGCCGCGTGTGTTTTTGTACTTCTTTATGCGCCTCCCGTCCACAGCCCACAATGAGAACGGAACGAGCAACTGAAAGTTATCGCCTTAATTAACGTCAACCGTGCTAAAATGAGCTATAAAGCTGACGTGGAAAAGCCAGAAAAACAGCAGTAGATAATAAGTAAAAAAGAAACGTCAGCGCTCGGTGTAAAACTAAAGTGTCCCCTATTTGGCCCCTCATCTGACAAGCACGAGGTTTGTATCCAGAGTAATGGTAAGTCACTGAAAATCGCTGAAAAGTCGCTTTTAAGGTTGCCCTCACATATCAACTTGTCACCCCATTTTTGCCCGACAACGCATTTTTATATTCATGAACTCGAAATTTTTATGAGCTCCTCCCAGTGTTTTTATTTTCTGGATTGGGACTTCTGACGACCGCATCATCTCTCATGGTTTATTCAGCCATATGTCGAAACTCGGCGTTCAGGGCTCGTTTTAGGCTTACGACGAAAGTCTCCTCACTTGCCACTTCATCATCCCGTAAACTTGCGCACGGGTCCACAGAAAATTTTTGAATTAATAAATAGATTGGGATTACAAAAGAAAAAAATCCCAGCACACCATCCTTCAGTAAGGATTAGCATGACAGCAACTCAGTGAGAGGTTAAGCTGTAAATTACAGGCAGAAAAAAAAGATAATGCGATTCATTGAGACATTATTCTCCATTGACAGGACTGGAGTATGTTTCGTATTTCTTCCATGCTTTTCTTTCAGGAGGCGCACCTCTGGGTAAATCAATGCTGCTTAATGCGCTTCGCTTCACCGGTTCAAACCTGAGCTGCTGTCGCGGTAACGTTTCGTGCGTCGTGGTCAGATAACTAGATTGCAGGCCAGTTGTATCCACCTCGCAATTAACGTCCGATTTTTTCGCCATTGCATTGCAAGTATAGTGCAAGACGCGTTGTTTCATCCGAGTGCAGGCGGTTTTATGCGTCCTCACATTAATTGTGCTCAAGGTGACCGCATTTCTCCCCTGGGACGTCATGATGTCCCTGTGGAGCTGTTGGCCATCATTCGTCATATTGTAAAATGAAGTGAGCGCTGAGTGTCGTGTGGGTTACTCGGGCGGATGAGCGAGTGTTTGCGGGAGTCAAGGTAGCGCCAATCATCTTACAATATGAGGTTATATCTGTTAGCGACAGGCTGTTGCAGCATGCTCGAAAGTAAAGCAGCCATACGTGAGACCCGCATGACAACACTTCGAGCGAACTTCTTTTGTTGGCGCAGTGCGATTGGCGCTATGTATGTACGTCTTATACCATGTGAAATACGCGCCGGCTTTCTGCGCGTAAAATTTGTTCAGACGTAACTTGATGCCCAACATAATTCAAGGTCAAGCTATTGAATAAAACCTCACTTTGCTCATTTTCGGTAATGAAGAAAAACGTGGATTGCGGTTATGGTGCTCGACTGCTGACTTACGGGATCGAATCCCGGCTGCGGCCACATTTCGATGAAGGGTACATGCTAGAGGTCCATGTACAGGGTTTTAGGTTCACGAATACCGGACATTCTCAATTTCCTCATCCTGTCTGATAATATTACTACGTGTCAGTGCATGGAGATGAGGACGTGAAGGGACGTGAATACTGGTATGAGCCACCGCATAAACACTGGTAATGAGCATCCTATTCATAGGCGTCCATATCGGGTGTCGGTGGCCGAGCGTCACATTATCCAAAGTGAGGTAGATAAAATGCTCTCCAAGGACATCATTGAGCCATCCTGCAGTCCTTGGGCTTCTCCTGCAGTGCCCGTCCGCAAGAAAGATGGTGGATGGTGTTTCTGCGTTGATTATCGACACGTCAACAAAATTACCAAAAAAGACGTGTACCCTCTGCCACGAATAGATAATGCACTTGATTGCCTTTATGGGTCTCACTATTTTTCCCCCATAGACCTTCGTTCCGGCTACTGGCAGATAGATGTAGATGAAAGGGAGACTGAAAAGACGGCATTCATCACCCTCGATGGCCTATATCAGTTCAAGGTCATATCCTTCGGCATTTGTAACGCTCCAGCCACCTTCGAACGAATGATGGACTCCCTGCTCAGAGGATTCAAATGGCACACCTGTTTATGCTACTTGGACGACGTCATCGTGTTTCCACCAACATTTGAAACTCATATAGAGCATCTTTCAGTCATCTTAGGCATCTTCCGTCGCGCTGGCCTGCAGCTCAACTCGTCCAAATGTCACTTTGGAAACCATCAAACCACAGTACTTGGCTATTTAGTAGACACCAACGGTGTACAACCAGACCCGGCAAAAATCAGCGCCGTCCAAAACATTGCTGTACCACGATCTGCGAAGGATGTACGCAGCTTCATCAGACTATGCTCCTACTTCTGACGCTTCATGAAAAATTTCGCGCACATCATGAGGCCGCTTATGCAGCTCCTCAAGAAAGACTTCCCGTTTTCTTGGGGCTCCGAAGAGGCTTCTGCGTTCTTGACACTCATCACTCTTCTCACTACTCCTCCTATTCCGGCACACTTCAACCCTGCTGGCCCTACGGAAATCCGTAGAGATGCAAGTGGACATGGCATCATTGTTGCAGTGCTGGCTCAGACACAACATGGCCATGATTGAGTTATTGCATATGCCATCCACCTCCTATCCGCCCCTGAACGTAACTATTCGATCACAGAGCGCGAGTGCTTGGTTCTTGTATGGGCGGTGGCGAAATTCCAACCTTATCTATACGGAAGCCCATTTTCAGTAGTTACCGACCATTACGCGCTCTCCTGGCTCGACTCTCTGAAAGATCCTTCAGGCCGCCTTGGTCGCTGGGCTTTGCGCCTGCAAGAGTTTTCCTATTCGGTGGTCTACAAATCTGGCCGTCTACACCTTGATGCCGACTGACTCTCCCGGTACCCTGTCGACGATCGTGAGGACACTGACGAGCCCACGGAGAACTCTATCTTGTCAGTGTCGGACTTCCTTAACATTGGGGATGAACAGAAGCGTGATCCAGGTCTGCTTGACATCATCAGCCATACGGAATCTTCCCCAAATGATGCTTCCATCCGCTACTTTGTCATTCAAAACGGTGTGCTATACCGCCGCAATTTACGACTAGACGGGCCTGACCTTCTCATCGTTGTGCCTAAGCATTTGCGCCACTATGTTCTCACCGAACTTCATGACGCTCCCCCGGCTGGACACCTTGGCGTATCCCGCACGTACGAGCGTGTCCAGCGCCGTTTCTTCTAGCCAGGCCTTGCTCGCCCGGTACGCCGATACGTCGCCACGTGTGACCTATGCCAACGTCGTAAAACACTGTCACTGCTACCCGCTCGCCATCTTTAACCAATCGACATACCCTCGGAACCATTTTACTATGTTGGGTTAGACCTGCTTGGTCCTTTTCCTACATCAACATTGGGAAACGAATGGATAGCCGTGAGTACAGACTACGCTACGCGCTACGCTATTACCCGAGCTCTACTGACCAGCTGTGCAACCGACGTCGCTGACTACTTGTTACGGGACGTTATATTGATTCATGGTGCTCCGAGACAACTCCTCAGAGACCATGGCCGTACATATTTCTATCCCAAGTCATCACCGACACTCTGCGTTCTTGTTCCACGCAACACACACTGACAACCGCTTACCACCCTCAAACAAACGGCCTCACGGAATGATTTAACCGTACTCTAACAAATATGCTTGCTATGTACTTGTCGCCCGTCCACCGAGACTGGAACCTTGCCTTACCCTACGCCACGTTCGCGTATAATTCACCCCGTCACGACACAGTGGGCTTTTCGCTGTTCTACTTAATGTGCGGAAGAGAGCCGACTTTACCACTGGACACAGCCATCTCAGCTCGCACCTCAGCCACCAGCGAGTACGCCCGCGACGCGATTGCGTGAGCCGATCATGCCCGTCAGCTCACTCGTGCTCGGCTGATGACGTCGCAAACCAACCAATGCCATCGACACGATGCGGAACATAGAGACGTACATTTCGCTCCCGGCACCCTTGTTCTCCTCTGGTCCCCTCATCGTCGGCTGGGCCTATCAGAAAAGCTTTTGTCTCATTACATGGTGCCCTACCGTATATTGCGTCAAGTAGCACCTGTCACCAACGACATCAGCCCCATCTATCCATCATCATCTGCTGTGTGGTCCAGTGATATTGTATACGTCTCGTGGATCAAGCCCTACAAGAATGCGTCAGATAACGACCTTTAAAGCACCGGGACGGTGCCTCCGCCGCCGGGGGTCATGCTAAGTGGCAGTGCCAAGAGATGAAGAAGACAAAGCATATCGACTGGCGCGAGATAATCTCTGTGGCTGGCGCTGCTCGCTTAACCGGCTGTAAGTGCATCTGTGACTACCCCTCCGAGTCGGTCTCCTTCACGTAACAATATTATTATTGCTTATGAACGTTACCCCCCCCCCTTCCTAAAGAAATCATGAGAGATACACACTTCATATTTTAAAGTTCAAATATTATCATATTCATACCTTGGCTCTTGATAACCTTTAGCAGTTACTCAAGACATGAGTGTGTTGAATAACTGTTAAAAAGAGTAGGCAGCTCTAAACCGACATACTTTCAGAATTGCGAGCGCCACTGGCTGTAAGCTGTTCCCAAAGAATGGTCTGACCAGGCTGATGACCTATAACGACAAACATTTTAAAACAGTGAATATTATTTTTATTTCCATCATTGCAATTAAACATTAATGCACAAATTGTCTTTTATCTACAAGATATGTGCTGCATAAATATTGCCATTTCGCCACCGTTCAATGCATTATTTAAATATAAACAAAAATATGCTTCTGATGTCTCCGTTTGCCCTAACCTCCGGGGGAAAACGAGACAGTGTGAAAAAAATTCATTCCTTCAGTTTATGCAGTTGAAAAACTTCATAATAACTCTGTGGGCCCTTACGTAGTCTTAAGAAGCCAAGTCTTTGAATTCGATGCAATGAATTTATACAGAACGCGGTGTTGTGTTGCTCCGAAACTCCTTGCAGATCAAACACCTCCAGTCTTTATTTGGGCTAATGTTGCCTTTTGTTGAACGCTTGCACCTCCTTACATTATTCAATAATTGGAGGCTAGATATGTTTCCACGTCTTATTCACCTGTTTTTGCTGTTTTGATGCACATCTGCTGAGGCGTTTCATGGCTTTTAACTTCGTCTGCCGGGTTTCGTGATGCAGTGAACTTAAAACTGTGCTAGCATGATTTTCTAGCGCTTGTTTTTTTTTCAATGATGTTATTGGCGAAACGTTCTTAAAACACAGTCCCAAGACATGTTTGTGAACGACTTGACTTGGTGATTTCGCCATTTTTTTTTTTACATGTCCCCAACTGCACTCGGTGTTTTTCATGTCGTTTTCCTCCCAGAAAGCTCTTATTATTCTCTTCTATGTTAGAACGCTCCCATAGAAAAAAATATAAGATATGGTGAATGTAACTTCATGGTTCGACTAATAAGACAATCTCTAAGAAGATTCGATGCCTTTTTGACGAGTCTTGGCCTTCTCACATGCAAGAAAAAAAAATATGCTTTGTTCTCGGGCACCAAACGAACTAAACTTTTGTTGTTATTTAGCTCGTAGTATAAAGTAACAAAATAAATATTTACATTGTTGTACTGGCGTGGCAGTAGCTCCATGCACGCATCTGAAAATTTGGCCTAGCAGAATTTCGCCTTTTTTTGACGCGTCACCAATGCATTGACACCAGCCGAGTAACTTTTCCCGTGAGAACGATGCGAACAATCATCAACTTTTTGACATGAAAATGTAGACAAGAACCAGCACTCTTTGCAGGGAAAAGATAAACAATGAAAAGTACTCGTGATAGCAAATCTACAGAGGCCGGCAAAGTCACAATGTCTCGTTTTGTTTCCTGGATCATTTTATCCAACCCTACCCTACATGCCGTACAAGGTGTTGGAGCACAGAGCGCTGAGACAGTTGGTACACATTAATGTTTGTGGTGTCTCGCCTTGTCTCTCGTGTCTGTGTTTTCAAGCCCTGATATGTAGCATACAAGGCGGTTGTCTCAAAACTTGTAGCATTGCTAGACACACGAAACAAGCTAGTTGCTGGCATAAGTTCATTAAAAATATTATTCGAGATTGTCTGCAACGTACTGCACCGCACTACGAACGAAACGCCGGTGCCAGTGACGTCTTCATGCAGATAATAGCGCCGGGAGGGAGAGAGAGTAAGAGGACGACACGCCTGGCTGACGTGTGCACAGATAAGCAGCGAGTACGAAAGTGCCGCACGCCACAGGACGGCAACTGAAATTGGGGGAGCAGAGGAGTGACTCCCTCAAGAAAACGTGATAGTGTGGAGAACGTGAACTCCATAATGGCTTTATAAAATCATTATCACGAAAGCCCGGCCGCCCGAGAAGTCAATTGAGATAAAAGAGGGGCTGTTTCTCTTCAAGACCTCGTGACGTGCTAGAAGAAAAGAAGAAATACGAGCTGTATAAATCAAGCATTTCATTTTTTTCTGTGGAATCTGTATATACAATCAAAAGTCGCGTGGAAAATGAGTCGGCAGCCTCGGTTATCTCTGTGATTCCATTATTTTCTAGTCGATGACCCACACCACGCGTCAAAGTCTCCTGCTTACACCTAACAGTATAAATCTGAAAAATATAGAAGAAATATGCCTTATAATTATGACGCCACTTCTTTTTTCTTTAACGTGAGCAATCAAACGAGACAAGCTTTACTTAAAGTATAAGCATGTTTTGGGTGAACATAAGAATAATATTAATAATAATAATAATAATGATAATAATAATAATAATAATAGCTGATTTCCTCATCGCATCGTCAGACAACTTTCTTTCTTTGCAACCATTTATATAGGTACCAATGGTCACTTTTCACGCTTCGTGATGCATGCAAGGCCTTGCCGTACTTAATGGCAAGGAAAGAGAGTAAAGCTGGTACGTTTCAGTAAAACTCAAGAAGCTGACAAATGCGTTCATTGTATCTTTATTTAGTGTAGACACTGTTGGGGAGTTGATATCAAACTGCGGATATTCTGGGGCCCATTTTTAGCCATGCGAGTTATGACCGATGGCGTCTGTCTCATTCTTTTTTTTTATTGTGTCTTGTGCATGGCTTTTTACAAGCGCTGGAATAAGCGCTGTACCGAGATACCAGTCAATACTGAGGTCTGTTGAACAATACTAATCTTGCTTCAAGAACCACTGCACAAAGCTTTACTGGTCAAGTTTCTCCATTTTATGTGCGTAAAATGCATTTGATTTACTCTTGCGCCGTATTTTAACAACTTATAGCAAAATATTTTATGTACAAATAAACAAAAACCGGTGAGCGTGGACTTTGTTTATTCGTTTCATATAAATCTTTTTATTATTACTTATTATTAGATAGTGGTTAATTCATCATATCGTACGTAATTTTAGCGCATGACAATTCCTAGAAACATTCACATATTCTTCCACTCAAGTGGTCAGTGTTACTTGAACGGAAGGGATTATTGTCAAGTTGCGAAAAGGTTACTTAACGTATGATGTTTCATGCACAGATGTATTATTGCTGTTTTAAAGCAATAGTTCAGCATTCGTGTGCTTGCACTGCCTTTAGTTTGCGCATGTGCCTCTTCAAAAAGTAAACATGGCATTGAAGTTAACACGGTGTTCACGTAGTTACTTTGCGACCTTCGTTTTACCGGTAAAGCTGTATATGGCTAGGCGAAACAAAAACGCGTTCGCCACGAGTTTTGATAACAACCTCCATTGGCTGCGCCGTTAGTGAAGTCATTCTCTGCGTCGTATTCAAGCACGCATGGCGTTGGGGGCGGCGTCAGTGACATCGTTCATCCCTTCGCAGCCATTACATCGAGCGCGCCCGTAGCACTTTGATTGATTGATATGTGGGGTTTAACGTCCCAAAACCACCATATGATTATGAGAGACGCCGTAGTGGAGGGCTCCGGAAATTTCGACCACCTGGGGTTCTTTAACGTGCACCCAAATCTGAGAACACGGGCCTACAAGCACTTTGAACTTACAACTTCAGTATAGGGAGGGTACAGATCATACCAAGACCCGAACAGCAAGCAACTTTACGAGAGTGCGTCGACAGCTGATCCATGGGATCATTCATGTTCACCCGGTCGATGTACCACTCCGCACACAATAACAGGCCGGCCCGAATCGCGTAGCACAAGCAGCAAATGCGCACCAAGGATCCGACAGCCTTTTGAGACGAAAGCAAACGACAACAATGAGCCGAGAAAGCGGCGTTGCAGGCACATCAGCGTCAACGTAATAATGGCGGGAACGTGTTCACTGGTGCTAACGCCCGCTTTTAGTGAGAGGTTCTCGAGGGGCACCTTGGCTTCGGCTGTGACGCCTGTGGCGACACGTTGCAAACAATCCGTACGAAGTGCTTCGGCCGTTACTTTTTTAAAAATCTTTCTTGGGGACCTTCCACGCAAAAATTTTGGTCTGTCTGTCTGTACATTTGTCTGTTTGTCCGCCCTTAACGGTATTCTAAACGGCACCAAAGTGGCCAAACGATACTCCAAACAGCCGACCCCATCCGCAGCGCCCGCCAATATTGCTCAAGATTCAGCGTTCATACTTGTGCGATTGCTCATTAAAAAGCAATTATTGTGCATATTTGAGGCACCATAAAACACGTCAATATTCTGTATTGTGTCTCTTACTAGAAAATGCATTCATAAGTAATTATAAAGACCGTAGCGTTTATCACGTTGTGCTGACCAGTCAACGCTTGCACGAAAAGGCAAGTGTTTCCAACGTTTTGCTAAGACGACACGGTGGTGGCACCTACCCGTCGCCTTGCGTTCCACACCTTACCACCTCCGAGACGGGTGCGCAGGGCGTGCATGCTTCGTTTTCCAAGATAACTTCCAGATAGCGCTCATGTCTCACGTGTGACGTGACTTGGTGCACTCGTTCGCCTCCGTGCGCCGAATCCGATGCGGCGGTGGCGAGATCCACCAAAAGGGCCTTCTCCACGCCGATCACTCTCGGACCAATTTTTGCGGCGCCTTGCGCCGAATTGGTCGCCATGGACCGATAGGAGCGCTAGTCCAGGAATTTCGAAAAATGGCGACCGAGGCCTCCTCACTTGTCATGTCACAGTGCACGCAACTGAGTGTTGTAACCAAAGAGATTTTAGCCCACTCTTTGTCTACTTCACGTCCCTATTTTGTGAAGGAGGTCGCGAGCTTGTCGTTGGCGTGAACCGAGCTTGTCCCGGTGTTGCAGAGCAAGACGAACCAACCAACGCCGCTGGCGTCAGCAGTTTTCGCTGCTCTTCATGCATTACAAGACAGAAAATTGCCAGCAAAATAAGCAGTACTGCATATTGTTTCTTCCTACGTTCGAGAATAATTGAAGTCTAGACCACCGGATAGCATAGTGGCGTTTGCGAGCCGTGACAACCGGGTGACAGCGCGTCTATCCCGCGTTCACCCCGTGGTAGGTGGCATATTCGGCAGCCCGGAAGCATCCAGAGCGAACGACGCTATGTTTCGGCGGAAGGAGAATTTTGCTCGCTGTAGAAAAGAGATGCTTCAGTGTGTACTATGGGTAAAAGATCTTCACGCAAGATTTTATGTGACAGCAGTAGATTTTGCGAGAACCTCGGCTGCAACTTGTGGATGGAAAAGTCGGTGTACACAAGCAGGCCCTCAAATCGGTACTGACTACACACACGTTTGTATGCGCCGTTTCCTAACCACTGGTGTTGTCTCAATCATATGCTTTACGTCGATCAGCTGTTTCTCATGCGGAAATCAGATCTTTTATGGTGTGCGCTTGTTCTTCCTAGTAGCAACATTTCACTGTTTACTTTCATTGTGGTATTTTATTGCTTCACGCAGGAACATTATCATCGCCTCTTGCAGCAGAAGTACTGTGCAGCTAAGCACGAGGATGAAGTCCAAGTCCCGCCATGCATAGCAGGAGAGATCATTGCGTATTGCGATAAAGAGATAGATAGATAGATAGATAGATAGATAGATAGATAGATAGATAGATAGATAGATAGATAGATAGATAGATAGATAGATAGATAGATAGATAGATAGATAGATAGATAGATAGATAGATAGATAGATAGATAGATAGATAGATAGATAGATAGATAGATAGATAGATAGATAGATAGATGTTCACTAAGAAATGCTTCGCCTTTGAAAGTGCTGAACATCTTGAGGTGCGCGTGACGTGTTTTCTTTGCCGATGCCATCCCCCTTGCTTAACTTCCAGCGCTGTCGTCGGTACAAAAAAAAAGAGAAAATGTGGATCAGAGCGCGAAGAATCTTCGTAAATCCACTCGTACTGGACAAATATAAAATTTTTTGCAGCATTGAAATGATGAGGCAATGATCTCTTTTAGTGAATTCACTCCGTGGTTACTTCAAAAAGTGTTTCAGGGCCCGTTCAGGCCTTGTTTGATTGCTTTCTTTCTTCTTTTTAGCTTTTTTAATCGAGGAAAAACGGGAGAACAATGCGCGGGAGCACACTTCGTCTCGCGCAATGTTGAGCCGATGATAAGCGGCTCCATCCACTGTTCCCACCATCGAGCCCCACGGGGTACCTTAAACGGATGCTGGGATGATGGTTTCGTTTACCGGCTGCCGTCCTCGTCAGCAGTTACAGCGCGGTCAGGAAGAAGATTGCGCGCCATAGAATGCGCGCGCTAAAGCGGTTACACGTCATCTCTTCTTCGAAACGGGCAACGAGCAGCACTGTCATAAGCGTGCTCGCTGCACCTTGTCCGTGTAAGGCAGCAGCTTGAAATGTCAAATATGGCATCGTATACCCTGTTGGCCCGATGTTTCAGCTCGACAGCTCTATTAAGGGCGGATCACAAATATAGGGGCTGTCAACTCGCGTCTTCTCAGGTCGTATCTCAGCGTTCCGCTCAAAGTACAAAAATACGCAAAAAGACGATGCTATTCATCAAGTCAGTGCCAAATAGGTCAAAAAGAGCACCCCTGTATCAAGTATGAAAAGCGTGAAGGTTTCCTTTTTTTTTTGTGGACGCCTAGCAAGCTGCATATTTGCAAAGGGAACCAAACCAGCGAGACGATAGCGAAACGCCTGTGCGGAAATTCAGGCGCGGGGGTGTTATCAGGTAGTTTTCGAATAGTATACGCAAAGCTTTGCGTTTGTGTTGCGCATGCATCGTACGCTCCCCTTTTGCTGGCTCCCACTGAGTGACGCCGTTAGCTTTGCGTACGCCATTCAGAAAGGCCTTATTAACAACGATAGTTTTTCATGGGAAACTTGAACACAGAAATTTTGCTGTCTGTCTGTCTGTCTGTCTGTCTGTCTGTCTGTCTGTCTGTCTGTCTGTCTGTCTGTCTGTCTGTCTGTCTGTCTGTCTGTCTGTCTGTCTGTCTGTCTGTCTGTCTGTCTGTCTGTCTGTCTGTCTGTCTGTCTGTCTGTCTGTCTGTCTGTCTGTCTGTCTGTCTGTCTGTCTGTCTGTCTGTCTGTCTGTCTGTCTGCCTGCCTGCCTGCCTGCCTGTCTGTCACGTGGAACGAATCAGGCACGTGGCTAAAGTTTAAGCACTTTCTGAATTTCCAGCCATCTTGAACTGGTGGCTGCGTTAATACTTGTGAACATCGTCGGTCAAAAAGCATATATTAGGCATATCTGAGGCGCAACACCAATACGTAACAATTAGGCGGTGTGTTTCTTTACTGAAAAAATTATAGATACGTAATTATGAAGGGCCTTGTGTTGCTGCGCTGTAAGTGCGGCGCCATGCACAAGGAAGCCCTCTGCCCACAACATGGTGCTGCCACGTGGCAGTGACCCTGGTTTGCACAAGCTTGTTTCCCGACACCACTGTTAGATGACGTCCATATCTCAGGCAGCGCCTATACTCTATTTTATCAACCATATGCGGCCGATTCAACAAAGAGGAGGTGCTGCCTGAGGAAAGGCAAAACATGGTCTTTTGACATTTCGACGCCATTTGCAGAGAAGCACGCAGATACGCGGCGACTTTTTTGTTAGCGCGTTTTATCATAGAAGGGAATGAGATACACAGAAGGGAATGAGATACACCGGACTGGCTGTTCTGATGGTCAAGACATGAGAATAGCCACAGTAGGTGCATAGAATGGTGGATTCCCCATTTTATAGATAGAATTGGTATTTGTCAAAACAGTCTCCGAACGATGTGGATAGGATTGAAGCTTAAGCACCCGGCTTACACCAACGCCGAACTGAAAATCAGCACGAAATGACTCATCAAATAGTGACACCACCTAGAGTCCACTCAGTGCATTGACACAAATAAGTTAAGACAATAAGACCACCCGCGTTGCAATCACAAGCTTTGAAAAAACACGCCTGTTGATATTGATGTTGAGCTGTATTATTGATTCTATATTCCTTCATGCGTTGAGAGCATTTCTGAAATATTTTGGCTCGTCTGTTGGCTATTTGCTCTCTGTCGTGCTTTTGTTCGATCCCTCGTCCATTATGTTACATAAAGCTTACAAAATTCCGCCCAACACTTATGCAAGAGAGATATGGAGATGAAACGCCAGCGAATGCGTATTAATCCCCAGCTTCGGAAGACTAGGACTCAAAAAGAGCGCACACAAATACAGACGAACACTTAACTTCTACTTGGGGTATGTTACACGCTATGTAGGCATTCGTTTCTTTATTATTAACTTTTTTTCTGTAGCGAGTGTCTTCAATGTCATACATACCTCAGAAAAGAATGTGAAGATGCGGTATGTGGTAAGACAAACAGTCGACGTATTTACCACACGCCTAAGAGGCCTGTGATCGAGCAGTGCGAACATAGCTCAGAAAATAGGACTTTCTATTTGCACTGATACCTTTTGTCCATCTAAAGACTGCTGCCCATCATACTACCTGGTCACATGGACTCACACGCACGTACACTTACACTTACACAATCACAATGGCATGCAAAGATGAGCATAAAAAAATTTAGTATCCCCCCCCCTCCTCATGCGACCAAGATTGTTCCAAAATACACTGCTAACGCGTGCAGTCAAGAAAGTATTTGTGAATGTAAGGGGTAGTTTTCTTTCTTAGACACAATAATAAATAGAACATACAAGCAATGATACCAAGGAAAGCATATATAGTGGATGTTCTTAATACTTATTGTAATGCAAATATCAAGAGAGATAACTAGCCGCTGGCAGAGACTGAACCTGCGACCTTGAAATAACGCGTTCAATGCTTAACCGCTGAGCTAATATGTATACGGCAATGGTCAAGCCGCCCCCCCCCCCCACATTCACTTTATGAAGTATGAATGACATGTTCAGTTCCTGTCGGCAGCAAGTTATCTTTCCGTTCACTTTCCTTTCTTCACATTTGCACTCGAATGAGTATTGAGCATCCCCTATACCTTCTTTGGCATCATTGCTTGTTAGTGCACATCAATATTGCTAACGCAAGAACGTCTACATCACTTACAGCAGAATTAAGGAATGATATGACTCTGAGTAAATTACAAACACAACTTTTGTATATTTTAGACCAATATTTTTGGACTTGCTGCTATCTGTTTAGAAAACAGTGTAATACCCTTTTTTTAATTATATAAGTACGAATCTGCAGTTTGTCACTGGTACATATTTAACTATGCGTGGCCATCACAAACGTTCTAATATTTTAATAAGTGAATAAAGAGCACCATATTTTACAGCATGAGATTTTACTCTCTGTAAGAACAAAACCTATCTTCATTGTCTAAACCCATGCGTGAGAAAAAATTTATTTGGTGAAAAGCTTTCAATTTCTCAATATCCATCATTGCAAATACTAAAACACAGAACACATTACACAAAAAAAGTTCCTCAATTGTAAACCCAGTTGTGCCTTTCCTGTCATTGAGGCGCACAAGTTCGCAGCTTCGCCCGTTTCGTAGTTTTATAGCTTTATTTGCTATGAGCTCATCAGACTGCAGTGACGTAGCAAAACTTTAACTACGTTCGCAATTACACAACAGAGGCTGGTAACGGAAGCCGATCTTTTCAAAAAGCCGAATCGGTCAGTTTCGTTGTTATTCCTTCAGCCTGGACGTGTGGACTCTTCTTTGCCACAACGCAAAGTTACTGCTGATGATAGTTTCTTAATATCAGTGAGTTGTTGCACCGCGATAAACGTCAGAGAAGAAGGCAATACCTAATAGTGAGAAACAAACTGGCGCCACTGCTGTCATGATGCGGGCTCGGTTTTTGCGTCGATGGCGAAGAGGTGTGTCTGTGGACGTCCTCTTCGAGCAGTTGCCTTTACTGCTCCATTCGAAGCTATATAAGGCACGGTGCTGTGAGAGGAGGAAGCGAAGAGGGAGGGATGCTCTCTGCTTCTCTCTCCAGTGTGTGCAAAGTGTGCACCTCGTTTGTCACTGTCATCTCCGAGGCCCGTCTTCTGGCCTTTTTCGAAGGCCGAAGAAGGCACGAGTGTAGTTGCTAGTGCCTCGACGAAGAAAGGAGAAGAGGGCGTCTGCCTAGGGACACATCCTTGGAGTTACAATATAACAATGCAGACATGATATTTCACAGCCCCTTTTTTTGCTTGTTTCCTTTCTCTTGAATTCTAGCTTTTTTCTGAACTGCCACCAGCCGCTTATTGATTGTGCGTTATCAAGACCTGCTTTTTATCCCGCCACTACGCTTTTCTTCCGAGAGATCTATGTCACATCAGGGACAGGATAAGTCATTGTCTTAGCTTCCCCCTTGTTTCTTTTTACAAATTTTTCATAATTTCTTTCTCTCCACCGTCGAAACTGGTCAACTGTTAACGTTGCTGCTAAACTGCGGCTTGTACCAACTCGTGATAGAGAAGTGTTAGCTGGAGAGAAAGAGGGGGGGGGGGTCGAAAAGTTGAAGGTGGGCTATCAAGGAGCGATTAAGGAAGCATCTATCTGCGTTTCCCTCGTGCACGACAGCCAATTTTTATAGTCGAGCACCGCTCTCAAACACCGTGCTTGTAACGTGCTTGTAACGTGCTTAAGTATAGGCGCAGTTATATTTTTCTCGCCGTCTCAAAGCCGGGAAAACGGCCGAGACATCTCTTTTCATTTCTCCAGGTTTTTTCTATTTTTATTTTTTTCTCGGTATCTATTTCTTTCTCTGTCTATGTATATGTTTCTCTTTCTCGATATTTCTTTCTTTTTTCTTCCCTTTCTTTCTCTCTATTTCTGGCTTCATCTGCCTTTCTTTTTCTATCTCTATATTTTTGCCTGTCTCCCTTTTCTTTCTATCTCTATTTTTTACCCTTTTGTCTCACTCTCTCTTTTTCTTTTTTTTCTCTTTTTTCTCTCTATTTCTGTCTTGCTCTCTCTCTACTCGTTGTCTCGCCTATCTGGACAAGTCAGCGCAGCGGAAGAGCACGCAGCATGTTCAGGGAGCGAATCCGAAAAGAGTGCGCACCAGACGAGTTAGGGCGTTCACTCGCAAGTTGCGGCTGTTAGGGTGGATTGTGTCGAGGCTAACCAGGAATTAGCGAAGCTTAAACAGCCCCGCTCCTAAAAATGGCGCCAAGTCGAACAACTGCCACCTGAATGCTGGCTAAAAGCGCCAGGACTAACGCCAACATACCGATGGTATCAGGATGCACACCCCGAATTCCAGAGGTTTTCCCAACAATCGATCATGGTATGGTGGAACGTGCGAGCGTCACATCAGATAGCAAGCGAGCATCTACGCGCAGCCGGCCTGTAGTACCAACTGTAAACTGCACGACAATAAAAAATGGAGAACACGAAAATTCAAAAAGAGTTTGTGTGCCATAAGCAATCGTTTAATAAAATGCTCCGACTAGCCTCTAGAACATGTTCTAATTAGCCAGCCTCGATGAACAACAGTGACACTCCACATTTTATGTGTGTGCGTATTTATTTGTATGTTATCCTTTGACATATCACTATTTCATTTGACCTTGTAGTTTCACCTACCCCGATCTTTTATCATTTTCTATGTTGATCGTCTTTCCTTACCTATTCACGAGAGCAATATAGCATACCCAATATGTATTTTATAGTTAATTCATTCTTTTTTCACACCTCATCTATCCCTGTCTCACTTAACCAATGATTTCGTATCGCAATGGCTGATGACCCCTTCTGTGACAACGACGGTAGCCAGGAGGCACTACGAGACGTCTTCTGCGAAGTTTCTCACTACAATTTGCTGAGAAAATAACTCGCAGTTATACTAGCAGAAACTATTCTGTAATGTTGTCTTGATAGGTCATCGTAGGTGAACGTACGAAAGCAGTCCTTAACTTCTTGAAGTCATCAAACTTCCACTAGCGATTACAGACTGACCGGGTTAAAATTACTGTGAGGTGTGTGGCTTTGTGTGTGCGTGCTCTCCTCTCCTCTCTCCCCCCCCTCTCTCTATCTTCATCTTTCAAGCTCCCTCATGCATGTAACAAGTGTAAGGTAGCATACCAGTCCGCCTGTACTGGTTAACGTTCCTGCCTTTGCTTTGTCTCCTGTTCCTTACTTCCTACGCAACAAATCAATAGTCGAAGTAGAGCTGAATGTTGAACTACATGCAGTCCAGGTCATCTTTCTCATGAATATTAGAAAAAAAACAATCCAACAACCACACATCAGGTCGTGTGCCGTTTGCACGGCTGTCGCAATCCATCTTGTGGATATGCGTGACAAAACACTGCGGATTGACGAGTGTTGGTGCACGCACGTTGGGCTTCCTTCTTTGTGAAAGCTGTCTTAGTAGTCTGCGCACACGTCGTAAGTCGTGCCTTGTGCATAAGGTCATGGCGAGTGCAGCACGCAAGGCACAACCATGCAGACGGCTCGGCTCAGCCTCATACGAACCACACAAACAGTGCAACCATTTTTTTATTATTCGCACCACGACATGCTCTATATCATCATTTTCTTTCTAAATATGGGAAAAGTGAATGACGAACGAAGTACTTTTCAGAAAGGTTCTCTGGATCAAAGAAAATGCGAATGCAATCCGTTCAGGCAGCCCGAGGCGGAACCTGATTCCAATCCCGTCTTTACAGCGTCCAGAATGTGATCCCCGGGGAGTCGCACAACACAACAGCACTCCTTCCGTCAACTTTTGTACGTTCTCTAATCTCGTTTCCCGCGTTGGCGTTTCGGACGACCCCTTGAGGCATCCCACGTCTTCTTAATGCCACGCCTCTTGATCCAGAATCAAATCCCGGCTGCGGCGGCTGCATTTCCGATGGAGGCGGAAATGTGGTAGGCCCGTGTGCTCAGATTTGGGCGCACGTTAAAGAACCCCAGGTGGTCAAAATTTCCGGAGCCCTCCACTACGGCGTCTCTCATAATCATATGGTGGTTTTGGGACGTTAAACCCCACATATCGATCAATCAATCTTGATTCAACCCTTGCTTTATGGAGCTGCCAGGCTTTTTCGATGCGTGATAGGCCTCCGAACTTTCGCACATGGTTGGATGCTTATGGTTCTCTTTTTTACATAAACGTACTTCATGCGCCGGGCACACCAACAATTCACTGACGTCAGCTTCCGTCACGGCAATGACACTGGCGAATTGTCGTTGAGGCACGCCAAGCATGCTAGCCATGTAGAATACGCACAATATGTGCCATAATTCGTTTAGGATTGCCAGTTCCTTGGCTTTATAGCCCGGCCGGGAAGTGCCTTCTGGACAGGTTCAGTCAGACATTACACTGATATTGCGGGCATTGAATTTGTTATATCAGGGTGAAGGAAGAAATGGCGGGAATGCAGACCGCGCATCTGACGAACGGGCGGAAAATGAAAATGCCAAAACGCTTCTCTCTAGTAGATTCTAATATGACGTGTTACAACTGCTGCCACTTTTTGCATACAGACTGGAAATTCGGGCATGGATATTCCGCAACGTGTAGCATCGCCTGTCATATGCAACAGTTTCTACGAAGACACGTTTCACCTTCCGGATATGACCAATTTAGTGAAATTAGATCAACATTTTTTTCAAGAGAACCTAATTTGTTGCCGAAATGCTTTATTTTGCTTCTTAGATAATTTATTGCCTATGTGCCTGCTGTCAGAGGATACCTGGTCCTGTTCACTATTTTAATATTGAAGAGTCTTGTCTGCCTCGCCCCGACTGGCCCCATTATTGTTTTTATTCTGTTTATATATCTTCATTTAAAGTGAGTTCTTTATTCTCTATTTATACATAACCCCGCTTTGCCCGGAGGCGTTACAGCAGGGGATTACAAACATGAAAAAATAACATAACTTCATTGTTACTGACCCCTTGATCAGACAACAGAGCATTCCACTCATTGATAGTTTTTAAAAAAACGAATTTGCGTGCAGGTTTGTCATGGCCCGGTATGGCCTTATTTGGTGAATATATACTATATGTTCAGATATTTACTCTGGTTGTTTTAAGTGAGTGTCTCTCTCAATCACAGTTTTATCATGAAATATTTGATATAACAACTGCAAGCGTAATTTTACGTCGTGATGAAAATGACTCCAAGTTTAATTCTTTTGTCATTTCGGTACAACTGCGATTTCTTCCATATGACTCAAGACAAACCTGGCTGCACTGTATTGAATTTTTCCTGATTTATCAATCAAGCCTACTTGTGAAGGGTCCCAAAGAGAACGAGCATAATCTAAAATTGGTCAAATACAGGTGAGGTAAGCCTTGTTGTGATGTAAATGTGAAGAAAAGTGCATGAAATCATACTTGCCACCGGCAGGATTGTGGTATTCGAAGGTGTCAGGATCGGTAGTTGCCGATGACAAGTTATGATTTCGTGCACTTTTCATTATTCACAATTACATGACAATTACTTGAAATAACCCCCCTATACTTTCCTTGGCATTGTTTTGTGGTAGTTATCCTTAATGGTGTGTGTAACAAAAAAAAACGAGCCCTTATATTTACATTTATTTTCTTCGTTTCATACGTTTCATACGTTTCACGTATGTTATTGTAAGGGATGAGAAGTCATCGAACAAAGAACATTGATTAACGGACATTCCTTGTTCGAACTCTCTGGCTTGCTACCCTGCCCTAGAGAAGGGGCAAGGAGAAGCAGAAAAGCAAGGAATAAGGTTGAGAGAGAGCGCGCGAAGTAGAAACACACACACTGGAATGTCACAATCGTTCGTTCCACGAGGTGAGTCGCTCGCAGAAATTTCAAGACTATGCCTTCGTCGCTTTTTGGCGTGAAGCTCGGTCTTTCCGGCAATTCCAAGATTGACTTCTCAGAAAGCGGCTGGTCATCGAGGCGTGCGAACACTGCTGACAGAGACCACCTGTGACAGCTGCAGTGAGGGCACTGGCACAAAATATGTGCCGTGGTTTCGTCAGCGTCACAATGGTCACATGCAGCCCTGCCTGCCCATCCAATGCAGTAAGTAAAGGCGTTTGTGTAAGCCACCTCAAGCCACATGCGGCAGAGAACGGTCGTCTCAGATCGGCATAAACCAGGTTGAATAGCAATTCGTATGCACGGATCTAGGTGGTGAAGACGGGTGTGGAGAAAACCGGGCGTGTTCCACGTAGCCGTTGCGACATTATACGCAAATATAATAACCGTTGCTGTAACGTCGCATCTTGATAGAGAAAGAGGATGCATTTTGTGTGAGGGTTTTCAGCTACATCGTCCACATGCTCGTTATCGATAATGCCGCAGTGTCCAGGCAGCTATTGAAAATTCGCATCATGCTCTTTCTGTATTACTTATTGATACAGCTGTCATGTTCCCAGCACCAATCGGTCTTGAAGTCCATGACATAGAGGAGTTGGAAGACATTGCACAGCAGGTTTTGAATTCGTGAAAATGCTCCACTTTGGAGGTGCTTCTCAATAAATCTTGTCAAGTGCGCTGCGGAGTACTGCGACTGTCATGGTTGTTTTTGTGAGACGTGTCAGTCTAAATGCTTTCGGCTTTTCCGGGGAAGATCACAGCTCCAGCAGGATCCTCCAACATTTGTCGAGTGTCACACACTTCTGGTGAGGCCGCCCCGATCTAACATCGGCGTGCGGCAGACTCTCAGGCTTCCTTCCACATTAGGCAACGGCCTGCGACGGCTGAACGGCTTTCAATGGATGCATTCCAAGTTGATTTGCAGGCCAGTCGACCCGTGCGGGTTTCACGTGTGGTGATGTTTGCGTCTGACTGACGTAATCGTATATCTGACACGAAAATTTCATTAAAAAGAGACAAGCATTTAATTGAAACAATGTCAATTGATAGGAGTCAAGAAAAATAACGAGGAGGAAAAACACGCATAATGGACGAAAAAGAATGCGATGAAAAATAACGTTGTGCTCGCGCTTCTGAGTTATTACGTACGACGCAGTGCACACTCAAACAATTATTCAAAAGCTGGAGATAATAAAATAATGTTTGAAAAAATCACCATAAAAAACTGACCCCGTATCTACATGTTTCACTGTAAGTGTCGTCTTAAGACGATTCTTGCGTATGGAAAGAGTGAATGTAACGTTTATTTGATGTTCTGCGTGAGAAAATTGGTGAATTGCATTTTGGAAGCGCTGTGTTAGAGTCTCAATCCGTGCAGCAAAGGTGAACGAGTTCATCGATGCACGTTAGACACGAGCACTATCTGGCAGTTATCTTAGAAAACGAAGGAAGGCGTGCGCGCCCACCGACAAAGATGCGCGCCTGTCTCTCAGGCGATAAAGTGTAGAACGTAAGGCGACGGGCAGGTGCCACCCCCATGTCGTCTTAGTAAAGCGTTGGAAACACTTGCCTTTTTGAGCATAGCATTGCATTGTCAGCGCAGCATGATAGACGGTACGGTCCTTAGAATTCTATCCTCTTTCCGACCCTTTTCCCCACCCCCGTACAGGGTAGCAAACCAGTTCGTCTAGGTTAACCTCCCTGTCTCTTCCTTTTATTTATTTCTCTCTCTCCTTAGAATTACTTGTATAAGCCTTCTCTAGTATGAAGACACACATACAGAATGTTGGCGTGTTGTTATGGTGCCGGAGATATGCGCAATAATTTATTTTCAATTGACGATCGCACAAGTACGAACGCTGAAACTTAAGCAATATTGGTGGGCGCTGCGCATGGGGTTGGCCATTTGGGGTATCGTTGCGATGGACAAACAGACAAATGTGCAGACAGACAGACAGACAGACAGACAGACAGACAGACAGACAGACAGACAGACAGACAGACAGACAGACAGACAGACAGACAGACAGACAGACAGACAGACAGACAGACAGACAGACCAAAGCGTTTGCGTCAAAGTACCCCAAGAAAGGCTATCGTCTTTCAAAGTTCCATATGGACCAGTCCAGCTCGTGGTTCACGTAAGGGAGACGATGACGGTGCCCGGTGTTGCAGCCGTCTCAATACGTCGCGAGACTTGCGACACGGACGACCGTGCTTCTAGATGGTTGAATGTCAACTGCCGGATCAGTGCGATTCTCTTCGGGGCGCACGCATCCTGCATGAGGTCATTTTCGACGAACATCTACGTGCCGCCTTTTCGGCACAGCTGCAGGGAAGACGCGCCGTTGCAGAGTGGTCAGGGCCTACACAGGCAAAGGGGCACGCGGGTGAGAATGCCAGATGTTTACGACATCGAGCCATCCGTTTCGCGTGGCGTATGTATTCTTCGTGCATCACAAGTAGAGTGAGCTGCTTCAAAGCTGGCGTCGAGAGAGACGCTTTCTTTCGAATTTCTGTCAAGCGTAGGTTTGGATGGTCCGAACCCTCGGGAGGTGCCAGAATACGTTTCGGTGGTGTGTGGCTTGTTGGAAAGCACTCACGGTAACTCAGTATCTTTGTACAAAAGGAGGCATTTAGTGAGATAACAATAAATAGTAAGCGAAATGATGTCAGCACAGGCAACATCATATCACCCATGTGTTACACGCAGACACGAAGGAGAAAAGGTGATTTGCATCTAATTTCTTTTGCACCGTCGACAAACCACTCCATTTTCTCGATTAAACCCCGTTTTCATCTACGCGATTTTCTTATAACCACAACAGCCACAAAACGATAAGAAAGCTTCATGAGAATGAAATATGTCATAACTGATAACTCATAACATTACCACAGCGAAAACGTGCATCACAGAGTGGAAGACGATGCTACTTTCCTCGTTTTGAAACTAAACTGTAGAGCACGGACGGGTGCAACCGCTCCTTAAGAAAATACAACGAAGCATAAGCCACAAGGACAAAAATAAAACAAAAGAAATCAATTCTTGGAGAAGGCGGCGCGTTTGTAAGAAAGCCTCGCTCCACTGTGCCATGGATCCTCTACTTCGCGTTGTCTCTAAGACAGGAGCCTTTTGTGCATATGCACGTAGTTCCACCCGACAGATTCGAAACAAAGCCTGGCGAGGAAAAGATCACAGCCTCGCCGACAGTTCGCTCTGCACTCGCAGGCTTGCTTATTTTCGTCGAATTTCTCGAGTGGGTAATATCATCGCATCTCTCTCGCGCCCTCACCCTCGAGGAAGTTCTTTCGGAAAGAGAGAAAAGATTTCGGCGGATTGAGTCTCGCGAGATTGGCGTTCCCTATGTTCACAGTTCTGTCTCAGATCTCTGTCTCTGGCGTCTAATAGGCTCCGCGCGGCGTTCTCTGAGCTGCCGTCCCTCTTTCTATGCTTTACATGTCTAGTACGCACGCTTTCCTCGGTCCCCCGCACCGGCTTGGTGCAAATGTTATCATTGTTGTATGCGCTCGACTCGTCGAAACGCCGTCCCAAGCTTCTATAAGCAACACATATTTGCCTTCAGGGTGGTATCGCACATGCTAGCTTACGAGTGTAAGCTCATGCTGTGAATAGAGGAACGTTGAGCGCGTGTAGAAATAGGACGAAGAATAAATATACGAGTCTATCAAGGATTCAGCTCGACGTTGCTTATGCTACGTATATTCGGGAAGGGAAAAAAAACAATGAGCAAGCGTCATCTGCCAGATCACAGGGAGTCGTACAACATCTTGTTGCTCAAGCTCTGCTGCCCGCTTTTTTCTTTTCTGCTGCGTACTATGGCGGCTTAAACTAGAGACTGAGACAACCTATCTGTCGTTTGTCTGCGTTGAAAGTTTCTATTTCGTTGACGTGCAGCTTTCTACAGCGTCATTGCAGTGAGTTGTATTGCGTCAAAGGCTATATTTCCCTTGGTCCACCTCAATTTTTTCGCACGAGGACTTTGAGTCACCTCGCTGTCCAATCACCATCTTTACGATCAATCTTCTAAAATCTGTGATAAATCGGGGATTTATCGGAACTAATCTCACACATGTTCGCGTCTATGGGCATTCGAGTAAAAAAGTAACGGCATCGCATGAATCGCCGAAAAGAATGATGGAGACATCTGCCATTTCGACATGCCAAGCATCATTCCCACTTTCTGATGAGTTAAGATATCATACAAAAGGAAGCCAAAGAAAGCGGACCGATGCTATGTCCCTAAAAATTTTATGTGAAACGCCTTTCATACAGGGAACTTGCCCTTATACGAACATTGGTTTCGCCAGGTTGATTCTGCATACGTCAAGTGGGAGTCTTCGTGAAGGGGATTTCCTTCGTCTCTGATAAATTTGAACTATGTGGCAGCCCCGCGGTTGTGGCAGGATTCATTTGCCTCTACGTACATATTTTCTCCCTCCTCTTACCCCATGTAACCCAATTAAGTTTTTTAGATGCACGCTGTCTGATTACGCCCTGCCAACTCTACGACTCAAAGTGCTCTGGTTTTGCAAATCGCATTTTCAGGAGAGCTCTGTGTGTAAATGGCTGTCCCACTTGATGCTGAATGCGCAATAAAATAACAGCGTGCTCACTAGCACGAATGAACTGCTCCATTTCATATCATAGAAGCCCCCCTTCGCTCAAACCAGCATACGCGTATTACCTTGTTAAGACATGCGTCCCGCTAGACGAAGCGGATCGGTGTAGCTCCACCCCGGTGGTTTCAAATTTCACGCAGGTCCACTTCCAGTGCGAGTGGTTGCGGCGCAATATAGTACACAAACGCTGCTCTCGATACAAACTGCTCGGGGCGACACAGTTCAGAACCAAATGGGCAACATATACAAAAAAGCCCACCCTAAATCGATTTCACTGCTGTAAACTGCTTCCCTTCGTGAGCGCCAAACAGCTTTCGAGCGATGAAGGAGGCGTTGACGTGCGGTTTACCGCTAACAGCGGTAGCCGGGGCGATTTTGGGCTTGGGAATGGTGAACACCTTCAAGGAGCTGAGAGAGGCGCACTTGACAAACCAATATACTAGACTCTCTAAAACACCGTCGGGTCGCCGCCTCCTTGCCCGGCTACACATCAATCACTCAATACACACGGAAGAGCGCGTACGGATTCCAGAAGTTTGGCGATACTCCTTGCACGTGCGCCCTCTTCCGGCTAACATGACCCGAGACGACTACACTGGCCGACGCCTCGCGCGGGCGGAAGCCTTGGCTCGACACTACGGCCACAAATTCGGGGTATTCTACGTGGACGCCTCCGGCCCGCACCACGGTGGTTGGTATACGGCTGCGGTCGTCCACGAAAACACCGTTGTAAACGGACTCACATTCCGTGCACATAACATTACGCACGCGGAGGAGATCGCCATCGCACTAGCCGCCGCAGATCAGGACTCGAGGGTCATCATCACCGACTCAAGGGGTGCCTGTCGCAATATTGAACAGGGATACATTCCGTACCGTGCTTATAAAATATTGCAGAACAGCAGCTACCTAGGTGCCCCCGCGCACCGAACGATCATATGGGCTCCGGCTCACACGGGCCTCGATGGTAATGAGACGGCCGATGCCGCTGCCCGCGCGCTCACTCTCCGGGCACCATCCTCGTCCCCTACCGATCCGGAACTCGAACCCAATCCTGCCTACACCTTTAAGGAGGTCACACAATTTTACCAATCCGGCCATAACGTCTATCCTAAACCCTGTAAGGGCCTCACGAAGGCGGAGGAGCGAATCCTCCTTCGCCTTTATACTAAAACTCTATTGTGCCCGGCAATCATAAAACACTTTGACCCCGCTTGCACGGGGAAGTGCCCGCATTGTGAGGAAAGTTCCTCTGACATTTTCCACATGGTGTGGGCATGCCAAAAAACCCCAAATCTTACCCCACTACCCAACCCTTCGCGGGAGGACTGGGAGGCAGCCCTGCTCGGCTGCTCTGACCTGACGGCCCAACGGGCCCTGGTCGAGCGGGCCCGGGCCGCGGCCAACGCCAATGGGCTCCCGTAAGAGGGAGCCCACCTAGTGTTTGTACGGGGCGGCCCCTTAAAGACCGTTCCCACCCTCCCTGTAAATAACATCTGTAAATAAATGTTTTTCAGCAGCAGCATGGGCGAATCGAAGGTTATTCGGGGACACCACCTGCTCGTGTCGTGACTTACGCGCGCGCGTCGCCTGACAACCACTGGGATCTTATGGAATTTCGATATTTATTATACCCAACCCCTGTGTGTCGTAGAGGCGATTAAACGCGGTAGTCTTGCAGGGGTCTCTCGTCAGCTTCGA